>NW_022589708.1:47864489-47874058 GCF_004348235.1 Phoca vitulina
GAACAAATATTGTGAAGATGTCAATCCTACCTAGAGCAATCTACACAGTTAATGCAATCCCTATCAAAATACCATCAACTTTTTTCAAAGAAATTGAACAAATAATCCTAAATTTTGTATGGAACCAGAAAAGACCCAGAATAGCCAGAGGATTGTTGAAAAAGAAAAGCAAAGCTGGTGGCATCACAATTCCGGACTTCAAGCTCTATTATAAAGCTGTAATCATCAAGACAGTATGGCACTGGCACAAAAACAGACACATAGATCAGTGGACCAGAATAGAGAGCCCAGAAATGGACCCTCAACTCTATGGTCAACTAAACCTGACAAAGCAGGAAAGAATGTCCAATGGAAAAAAGTCTCTTCAACAAATGGTGTTGGGAAAATTGGACAGCCACATGCAGAAGAATGAAACTGGACCATTTCCTTACACCACATACAAAAATAGACTCAAAATGGATGAAAGACTTCAATGTGAGACAGGAGTCCATCAAAATCCTAGAGGAGAACACAGGCAGCAACCTCTTCGACCTCAGCCACAGCAACTTCTTTCTTGAAACATCACCAAAGGCAAGGGAAGCAAGGGCAAAAATGAACTATTGGGACTTCATGGAGATAAAAAGCTTTTGCACAGCAAAGGAAACAGTCAACAAACGAAAAGACAATAAAACGAAAAGACAAAAGAATGGGAGAAGATATTTGCAAATGACATATCAGATAAAGGGCTAGTATCTAAAATCTATAAAGAACTTATCAAACTCAACACCCAAAGAACAAACAATCCAATCAAGAAATGGGCAGAAGACATGAACAGACATTTTTCCAAAGAAGACATCCAAATGGCCAACAGACACATGAAAAAGTGCTCAACACTGCTCAGCATCAGGGAAATCCAAATCAAAACCTCAATGATATATCACCTCACACCAGTCAGAATGGCTAAAATTAACAAGTCAGGAACGACCGATGTTGGCGAGGATGAGGAGAAACTCTTGGTGGGAATGCAAGCTGGTGCAGCCACTCTGGAAAACAGTATGGAGGTTCCTCAAAAAGTTGAAAATAGAGCTACCCTATGACCCAGTAATTGCACTACTGGGTATTTTCCCCAAAGATACAAATGTAGGGATCTGAAGGGGTACGTGCACCACAATGTTTATAGCAGCAGCGTCCTCAATAGCTAAACTATGGGAAGAGCCAAGATATCCATCAACAGATGAATGGATAAAGAAGGTGGGGTATATATATATATATATATACATACATATATATATATATACACAATGGAATATTATGCAGCCATCCAAAAAATCTTGCCATTTGCAAAGACGTGGATGGAACTAGAGGGTATTATGCTAAGTGAAATAAGTCAATCAGAGAAAGACAAATATCATATGATCTCACTGATATGAGGAATTCTTAATCTCAGGAAACAAACTGAGGGTTGCTGGAGTGGTGGGGGTTGGGAGGGATGGGTGACTGGGTGATAGGCATTGGGGAGGGTATGTGCTATGTTGAGTGCTGTGAATTGTGTAAGACTGATAAATCACAGACCTGTACCTCTGAAACAAATAATACATTATATGTTTAAAGAAAAAAAAAGAAAAGAAAAAGAAGATAGTAGGAAGGGACAAATAAAGGGGGGGAATTGGAGGGGGAGATGAACCATGAGAGACTATGGACTCTGAGAAACAAACTGAGGGTTCTAGAGGGGAGGGGGGTGGGGGGATGGGTTAGCCTGGTGATGGGTATTAAAGAGGGCACGTTTTGAATGGAGCACCGGGTGTCATACACAAACAATGAATCATGGAACACTGCATCAGAAACTGATGATGTAATGTATGGTAATTAACATAACATAATAAAATTAAATTAAAAAAAAAAAAAGAAAAAAAGAAACCATGCTTTCATGTGAGAACAGAAGAGATCAAAGGTATTTTGGTAGGGGTTTGTTTTAAAATTATATTTACCAAATTAAATCAATAGTTGGGGCGCCTGGGTGGCTCAGTTGGTTAAGCGACTGCCTTCAGCTCAGGTCATGATCCTGGAGTCCCGGGATCGAGTCCCGCATCGGGCTCCCTGCTTGGCGGGGAGTCTGCTTCTCCCTCTGACCCTCCTCCTTCTCATGCTCTCTGTCTCTCATTCTCTCTCTCTCTCAAATAAATAAATAAAATCTTTAAAATAAATAAATAAATAAATAAATAAATAAATCAATAGTAATTTACCCAGCAACAATAAAAACAAAGTAACAATTCTATTCCAAAAGGTCAATTGTATTTTACTGGTTTGATTTTACTTAGGATGGGAATATTATTTACTTGAAGTTCATTCTATTCAGCTACAACCAAGGGAATCTACTGAAATGTTTATTTTATGAGACTTCTTTTAAAGACTCATGCAATTGTTACTGATAGATTCAAGATCTGTAATTGCACGAAGCCTCCAGAAATGCATTTATGCCTGCATAAAAACAGTAAGATGCAAGTTCTGGATGCTATCGGGGCATTCTACATACAGAGTAATTTTATTATTTCAATGAAATGGCATTAAATTTATATCTGAATTATCCTTTAAGTAATTAAACAAGGTTCACAATAATATAAAGATTATGATTAAAGTTACCATGTGTGATTTATCAAAAATTTAAAAGTAAAATTTTGGTTATTAACAGAGTTTTCTTTGAAATCAGTTCTTAAAAAAGTACATATAATAACATTGCTTATTTATTTTGGATACATAGTACTGGCCTAAAAGTAAACATAATTAATCAGGAAAAATTTTAAAACTTTGGTAATAAATACATAATCTTCTGGGATTATTCTGATATCCAATGAGCTATATTTTCATATTTTTTCATCAAAAATAAACAGAATAGGAAGGGCAAAAATATTCCATTATCAAAGTACTTAGTTTCATAATTTTTTTGGCTTTAGTCAAGAAATGCAGTAATTACATTGTGAAATTTCACTTTCTATAGGAGCTATATTAATATAATTGCCTATAATATTAATTTCAGAATTTAATTTCTGTGCTCTATACATGCATTTCTTTATAAATATAATCTACAAAACAACATATTATGGACAGAAAACATTCATATGTTCTCTAAAATGAGTTTATATTTAATTAAGATTTTAATTTAAACTCAATCTATCCATCTATTTATCTACTTACCAATCAATCTACCTACTTATCTACAAAACCTAATAGTTATCTATTTGGACTCTGCCTGAGAGATAAAACAAATTTTAAAAGTATAATTTATTAGTGGCATTAATGAGAGATGGTATCCACATCACTAAAATTCCTGAGAATACTGTTCTAAGCATAAGCTGATCTAAAATACACAAAAATGTCTCAAAGTTCTCCTTTCCTGTTTATGTCCCCCAAAGCACTTACCTATGCTATAGCTTCCTGCCACAAATAAAAGTATAATTTAAAAGATTTAAAAAAAATACATTTTGGATAGATGTAAGTAAATGTGGAAACTAAAAGAATACTTTAATATCTGTCAAAAATCAAAAAGGATAAAGTTTCAACTTTTATCCATTTTTACAAAAATAATGTTGACATTTCAGCTATTCATTTATTTTATGTGTTTCACTGTTCATGTAAGAATAATGTTGATTTCTCCTAAAAATTGTTATGAAAACAATCAGATGTTTTATTAACAATTTCAATTTACTATTGAAAAGTAGTGATAAATATTGATCAATTTCAATACATTAGTTTACCTATTTTTTCCAACTCATTTCAGTTGAAATAAACACAAGAGGGAATAAAAACTTTAGTTTATTATAGTGGATCGTTTAATCTCTTGCAAATAAATAATGATATACAGTGTAGGCTGTATTTATTTTGGACCAAAGCTATTTCCCATTTTAATCATGTATCTTTTGCAAAACCACTGTTCATTTGCAGTCTCAACTGTTTGCTGCAATGTAAATTGAATCACCTGCCAAAGCGAGTCAGCTTGCAACTTAAAACCGTGTGTATGAGTGCATGAGACAGAAAATCAGAATTCCTATGGTAGGTACATTGTTAATTAGTCTGGATATTTTGATAAATCCTCAATACGTTTGGTTCAAGAACAATCAAAACCCATTTTTTTAAAAGAGAATTGTCCTTAAAAACATTCTTTCGCCATTGCTACTTATACACTGTTGAAATTAGAATAGGCAATATTTTTGGCTGGAAAGTGGCATAACAAAATAACTATTTTACTTCACAGATGTATGAATTTGGGTTAAATAAATAAAAGAAAGAAAATAAACCAAGTCTTGGGATACTGCACAATGTAATAGTTTTAGTTGTCATTGTTTCCAAGGGATGGAAACAGCAATTTCTGTGTACTAACTCAAGCTAAAATGTCACAAAAAATTGCAATTCACAACAAGCCAGAAAAATAGTGCATAACTGTTAGAAGTTTTATTTAAGCATCTTCAACACACTTTATGAGCTGCAAAGATGTTTTAAAATAAGAACAATAAATACAATTGAGTTTCATAATTAAACATAAAATGTCATATGCTTTACCAGTGCAGTGATCTTATGAAGGAATATCATGAAAGTGTCAACCAATCTAATAATTAGGTCTATTCTTAATTATGCAGGTGTTCTTAGATTATTACTAAGACTTTTTTGCAGCAAATCATTAGAAATATATAATTTCTGAGGTTAATTGCTCCCAGAACTTCCTTTGATCATAGTTTATATCAAATATTATTTAATATTGAATTACTAATAAACTTACATGTTAACTTTGGTCCATATTCTGCTCACAGGTAGTAAATGTATACAGAATTTGCCTTAAACACCATAAACCTATGTATAATATAATGCTTGCATCTCCCTGTTACCTAGCTGAAATGCTTTCTTATAAGGAACACGGTTATATGATATAAATAATGCCATTTGGCTACTTTTTCCATATTGACCCTGTGAAATCAGGTCATCATATGAACTTAGTGAATGCCAAGAGTCCCTGCATGTTCAGTGTTGAATTGCACAAGCTGATACCAACAATTGCTTCCTAGACACCTCATCAACAGAGTTAACTATGCAATTTATGGCCTTCAAGTCTTTATACTATAATACAAATACATATAAATTGATTTGTAAAACAATACTGAATCTTAGCTTAAGATTATATGTTTACTTTATACTCTGGTACACATTAAAGGGAATGCTAAAAATTGGGGCTGAAGTGCCAATCAATAAAATATTCTAGCTTGAACTGAGGAAGTATACAGAAGTTAAGAGCAGAGACTCTGGAATCTCACTCCAAATCCTATTTCTACCACTTACTAGCTGTGGGTACTTGGGAAAAATACTTAATCTTTTTAGGCCTCAGTTTTCTTACCTATACACAGAGATAAAAGAAGTACTTACATGCTGTTATAATGATTGAGTTATTATTGGAGAAGTATCTAGAGCCTGGCACATAGTAAAGCTTCAAAGATTTTTGTTAAGTCAAATTGAGTTTTAAAACAGGGATCATATTTACAAAATTAAGATTGAAGAGTCTTGGGCATATTTCTGACGTGTAAGAGGAATTGAAAAAAAATTACTAAAAAAAGAAGGTATGTGAAAAATGCTGATGCAGGACATTTAACAGGATTAGCCAATGACATAACAAAATGAAATTATAAAACAAAGCAAAATCATCTGTATTTTCTATCATTTAATATCTATATGTCTTTACTTGTTAATAATGAGGTCCTATGAGTCAGTCTTAATCCAATATGACTTGTGTCTTTTTAAGAAGAGAGGGAGAGATACCAAGATGCTCATGCACCAGGGGAAAAAAAAGGTAATTTCAAGACACAAGTTGGCAGCCTTCGCAAGCCAATGATTGATAGAGACCTTAGGAGAAAAAAAGACTTTCTCAACACCTTGATCTTGGACTTCCAGCTTCCAAAACTGTGAAAAAATACAATAGTCCCCCCTTATCTGTGGTTTTGTCTTTCATGGTTTCAGTTACTCACACTCAACTATGGTCCAGAAGCAGATGACCCTCATTCTGACATATCAGAAGGTCAGTAATAGTCTAACACTATGTCACTATGCCTACTTATTCACCTCACTCATGTCATCACATAGGCATTTTATCATCTCACACCATCACAAGAATGGTAAGTAGAGTACAATAAGATATTTTGAGAGAAAGATCACATTCACATAACTTTTATTACAGCATATTGTCATAATTATTCAATTTTATTATTGTTAATCTCTTATTATACCTAATTTATGAATTAAGCTTAATCATATGTATGTATGGAAAAAAAGTAGTATTTATAGGATTCAGTACTATTCATGGTTTCAGGCATCTACTGGGGATCTTGGAACGGATTATGCACAAATAAGGGAAGGGACCACTTTGTTATTTAAGCCACCCAATCTGTAGAATTATTATGACAGCCCTAGCAAACTAATAAAGATGCTATTTGATTATATCACCAAGTGAATGAGTATGGATAGAAAGGAGAAAATGTCTTTATAAACATTTATACATTTATTGGTGAGATGGAAAAAGAAGGTTGAGGGAGAATGGACAATGGCATAGTAGAGAAAAATAGGAAAGTATTGTCTATAAAGGAAATATATGCTATCCTAATGCTTCTATTTTGAAAATGGAGATAGGAGCGCCTGGGTGGCTCAGTTGGTTAAGCGTCTGCCTTCAGCTCAGGTCATGATTCTCCTGGGATCGAGCCCAGCATCAGGTTCCCTGCTCAGCAGAGAGTCTGCTTCTCCTTCTGACACCCACTCCCTTCATGCTCACTCTCTCTCTCTCAAATAAATAAAAGAAAAAATTAAAAAAATCAAAGTCTGGTTTATCATATAAAGTAATGTTTCCACAGAGACAGGCGAAGGTAGGGAGTGGCACTTTATGAGGGAGACATTATTTAGCATACTTTATCAAAGGGATATTATGCCTTCTAGGAAAAGAGAACTTTTTTTTTTTTTTTTAAGATTTTATTAGCGAGCGAGAGTGAGCATGAATCGGGGAGGGGCAGAGGGAAATGGAGAAGCATGCTCCAGGGAGCCCAGTGTGGGGCTCTATCCCAGGAACCCAAGATCATGACCTGAACCAAAGGCAGATGCTCAACAACCAGCCACCCAAGAAAAGAGAACTCTTGTGAGAGAATGACAGAATTCTAATACTGTTAGTTGAGTCACTGGATCAGTCATATGTGAAGTTAGCGCCACACCTGGACTCCTACTTAAATTTTTCATCCTTTACCCCCAGCATTGGATGGGGTTTTCTGCACTTTAAATAAAAATAGTTTAAATAACGCCCTGAATAATCATAGCCCTACCTATATCTTTAGCCTTAACTTTTGCTTCTGTTACTGTTGCTCTTCTTAATTCACATTTGCCTTTCTCCTGTTCCAACATTCCTCACCCTTTCACCTCAGGACTTTAACACACGTGTTATTTTGTCCACCTGGGTTTCTCTCCCTCCCACCTTCTCCGAGACAGTCCCTACCTGTCCATCTTTTCCTTCAAATATCACTTTCATAGGAAAACCCTTCTTGAATGCATAGACGAATTTGAATAAATACATGCTTTTGGAGCATCTTAAGTTTCTTTACAATAGCACTGAAGTCAGTTAACATTGGATTTGTTTTTAACTATTAACTTCACTACTAAATTGAAAGTTCTATAAGGGCACATTGACCATGTCTGTAACTTAACTGCTATCTCCTCCACACCTGGCACACATAGGCACTCAGTAAATAGTTGAAAGCAAAAAGGAATCACATCATGGTCAGAGCTCTGCTCTTAGGTTGAATGTATCGAACATAAACCAATTCAGAATTTCAGAGATAATTCTGATTTGCTAACTTAAATAAATGACTAAGATTTAAAATGAAGTGCCTGAAGTAATAATATTATTACTTAAGCACATTAACCTTTGATGAACTAGACAATCCCAATGTATAATCAATATTCCAGACCAATGGCTCTTTCCGAAATCAAGGCAAATCCTTAACAATCTTGTGAAATGCTACTGATATTTTTAAAGCTAACTGAAACGGAGAAGAATGAGCAGTAAAATTGTAATTCAGCTCCTGTGTTAGCCAAGTAGATACACTGTCTCTCATTTCTTCTTTTTCATGTTGATTTGCACAGTTGGGTTCCCTGATTTCTGAAAAGGGGGGAACACCAAAAATATCAACTAGAATTCTTGTAACAGTAGGTTTTTTGATTGATATCCTACTGTTCCAAATCTGAGGGTTTGTAGAAAGTAGTAATTATTGTAGATGTCAGGTGTCCCAGAGAGCAAATAAGCATGAAAAATAGATGTGCTAAGATTTTTTTTCATTCAGCAAAAAGAGGATTTCATTTTGGTGACAGGAGCCAAACTAAGAGTCATTTGAGTTTCTCAGGTTTTTTTCATTCCTCAATTAACTTTTACCTTGACTATTAAGTTAGCTCTCTATCTGGTTCTAATTTTATCTACCAAAATGTTGTTAGACTTATCCCATCTAGAATTCAGGTTTTAAGGGGTAACATAAAGAACAAAATAAAACATCTGTTGCTGATGGCATGTTATAATACTGCCTAAAACTACTTACTCGTGTCTGTGCTCTTGCCACACCAACGGATGTGCATTCCCATCTCTTCAACTCTTAATAACTTTTTACCTTATAATCACTATTTCAATATTTCAAGTTTTGTTTTTTTTTTTTTTTCCTAAAGACTACTTGAATTGCTTTTAGGTATATTCTCTGATGTCCTAACCTAAGGTAATAGTATAATCCTGTCTTCTAACCCATTAGAATGTAAACATCATGAGTGGAAAGAACGGATGTCTTATTCAGTTTTACTTGTAATGTCTAGCACTGAGATTAGAACAGAGTTGGCCCCCAGTCTATTTTGTTGGGTAAACAAATGCTTGAAAGAGTGAATGAATACATGATTACAGAGTTATTTTTTTTATTGTAGTATAAGAATGAAATCTTTAAAAATAAGACCAAATCAAATCAGACTAAGTTTTTGATTTGGACATAAAAATCCCAGGGCACCCTTGGAATAGGTCAAGTTCTTTGGCCAATTATTTCTTATTAAAAAGAATTGACATTTTGATGAAGTCCCAATAGTTCATTTTTGCCCTTGCTTCCCTTGCCTTTGGCGATGTTTCTAGGAAGAAGTTGCTGCGGCTGAGGTCGAAGAGGTTGCTGCCTGTGTTCTCCTTTAGGATTTTGATGGACTCCTGTCTCACTTTGAGGTCTTTCAACCATTTGGAGTCTATTTTTGTGTGTGGTGTAAGGAAATGGTCCAGTTTCATTCTTCTGCATGTGGCTGTCCAATTTTCCCAACACCATTTGTTGAAGAGACTGTCTTTTTTCCATTGGACATTCTTTCCTGCTTTGTCAAAGATTAGTTGACCATATAGTTGAGGGTCTATTTCTGGGCTCTCTATTCTGTTCCATTGATCTATGTGTCTGTTTTTGTGCTAGTACCATACTGTCTTGATGATGACAGCTTTGTAGTAGAGCTGGAAGTCTGGAATTGTGATGCCGCCAGCTTTGCTTTTCTTTTTCAACATTCCTCTGGCTATG
>NW_022589708.1:47877058-47984541 GCF_004348235.1 Phoca vitulina
TGTGCAAGACTGTTGAATCTCAGATCTGTACCTCTGAAACAAATAATGCAATATATGTTAAGAAAGAAAAAAAGAAGAAGAAGAATGTAGCAGGAGGGGAAGAATGAAGGGGGGGATATCGGAGGGGTATACGAACCATGAGAGACAATGGACTCTGAAAAACAAACTGAGGGTTCTAGAGGGGAGGGGGGTGGGAGGATGGGTTAGCCTGGTGATGGGTATTGAGGAGGGCACGTTCTGCATGGAGCACTGGGTGTTATGCACAAACAATGAATCATGGAACACTATATCTAAAACTAATGATGTAATGTATGGGGATTAACATAACAATAAAAAAAATTAAAAAAAAAAAAGAATTGACATTAATATTAATGTATTTCTACTTTACAAATGCTGGTATAAATATTCATACCACCGTCCCAGTAAAATCTCTACACTCACAATCTGGAAATTTTCTCTAAGACTATTTAGAAAAGTTTAAAAAATTGTATAAAGTTGAAGCCCGCAAAGATCAACTGGCAGGTGGTTTTAGCAGGCATTTCCTACATATTAGTATACCGACAAATTATGACAAAGATGGCTTCATGCCTGACAAGGGTATTTTTTTCCCCAATGTTTTGCCAAGGCTCTGGATGAAAGAAAAGCATGCTATCGATGGTCAACTGATATAAACCATGACCATTCCCTATTTTTTAACATTCATTCTTTGCTTCTGTGCCATCAACATCTCATTCTTCTCTAAATGCTGAGGCAACTTAAGGTTCAATGCTGAAACACTCTTGCCATAACATTTCAATTTTTATTGCCATAATTCAAAAGTATATATAATAGACACACATTTTAGATTTGAGTAAATTAATAACAAATTTATTCTTCTGGAATATTTTTAAGATAACATTAAAATGAAATAGAAAATATCTGTCTAATCAAAACAGATGTGCAATTCCCCAAACCACCCATTAGATTTTAATTCTTTTCTATAACATTAAAGCATCTGTTCCATATAATAAGTATGGTAAAAACAGTTTTATTGGCCCAGTGTTTACAATACGATTTTATAGACAGCATCTCTATTTTAAAGGATGCATTTAAACATATTACATTGGGATTGAAAGGAAAACTTAACTTCCTGGGCATTTTTAAACTTAATAGAGTATATCTTAAAATGTGCAAACAAAAGAAAAGAAGGATTAAGAAAAGAACAAAGGAAAAATGGATTTAAATCTTTTCCGAAACTTGAGGGATTTTGTGTGTGTTTGTTTGTTTTGGGTAAGAGCATAGTTAGAGTATACACACCAAAACATTTTAGTGTTTGCTATAAAATAATGGTTCATGATGAAGGTTTCATTGCACTGTTTATGCAATAATTTTTGTCTTTTACACCCTTTTTGAAACATTTCTGTATTTTTTCCAGACACCCTTCCTTTTACAAAAAACAGTATCACATGAAAAGAAAAAGAGATCAGATCTAATATTTTAACACTTTACTCAATTAAACAGCAGTTATGATTAATAAATTGTTAGAATGTCCATGGGACCAAAAATAGTGTGTGACAGAAGTGTTTTAGGACACTGAGTACAAAATATCATTAAGGTGGCAATGCCTTTTTTTCAGCTAAGAATTGTTTTGAAAGACAAAGAGATAATAGGCAAGCTAACAGAGAGACGCAGTTTAATCCACTCAAAATCATTTGCCTTCATAAGATATTTCTATTTCTGTTGTTTGGTTATTTGCTTTATTGGAAAAAGAGATATTATTAGAATGCAATTCAAATCTACTAATTTGTAGTTCATAAGGGATATATGTTATAGATGAGGAATTAATTTTCTTTATTGTCTTTCTCTTTAAAATTTATGTTTGTTAGGGAATTGGATCTCCATTGAATTACTTATATCATAAATTGTATACTTATTTTGAGCTTTTATTGCTATCATTTTTAACTCAATTTTCATTGCCCATACATTAGGTGAAAACAACCAAGAGAAAACTGTGTTCTTATTGTTACTGATTCTTTGTTATCTTGACAAGTTCAGTGACTGTCTGATTCCCAACTCAGGATATATGACTTTCAAAGGGGAGAAAAGTACTTTTTATCTTTCAGTTTGAGAAACCCGTAATTAAGACTTCATTGTGTTTATATCTGTTAGTTATTTCATGTTAGCAAATCTGTATTCAAATTAATAAATTTAGCAGCATTATATTTTAGCAGATATGCATTCTCTAAAAAAAATGGGCTTTTTTTATTCATCTGATAAATATACAAACTGGATCATGTATATTTTTTTAGAATGAAGCCACTTTTAAATTTGCATAGCATTTATTATTTATGTTTACCTTAGCAACTAATAATCATGACATCTAAAACAGTAAGCTTTATTGATATTAAAGTGTATGTTATGTAGGCTAAATTATGTATTTGCATTAAATATTTCTTTTATGTCCATTGTTAAGTATGAAAAGAAATTTGAGTGTATATTTATAATTCAGATTCTATTAAAATGGAATTTGTTAGGACTTTTCCCTGCTTAATATTTACATTATACTTTTCTTTTCAAAATCTTTTTTTTTTTTTTAATTCGAGAGAGAGACAGAGAACATGCGTGGAGAGGGAGAGAAGCAGACACTGTGCTGAGCACAGACCCTGAGGTGGGGCTTAATCTCACGACCCTGAGATCAGACCTGAGCCGAAATCAAGAGTCTGATGCTTAACCAACTAAGCCACCGAGGCACTCCTCAAAATCCTTTAATAAAAATTGACAGTGTGCTCAAAATACACCTAAAAAATATTGAAATTATTTTGATACATTTAAGCATGCCATTTTATTTGACCAGATCTGGTAACAATTAAGATATATAATCACAACAAAAAGTTATTTAGGTTCAGTCCACAAAACATTATAGCCATTCTCTAGCAAGGGGTTAAACTGATACCACCCCTCACAGATATGAATATTGTGTTTCTCTCTGTCTCTCTCTTCTGATCTGCATGAAATCCTGCAAGTTGGCACTGCTGCCGCAGGAGCAATAGATCCTGGCTAGCACTGTCCTGAGCTGGCAGTGTCATTCCGAGAGCACCATCAACCTGTTGGCTGATTGGCTGTGTACAGAAGATTGGAAATATAAGCACACATTTGGACAAAAGAGCAGCTAGTTCAATACTGCAGAAAGGAATTACAAATACAAAAAGGGTGAGGTTAGAATAAGCCACGTGATATTAAACAGTAATTTGAAGTAAAAGTTTGAACTCAGTTAAGATAGGTAGGTAGGTAGTTAGAAATAGGGTATGTGCTATGGTGAGCGCTGTGAATTGTGTAAGACTGTTGAATCACAGACCTGTACCTCTGAAACAAATAATACATTATATGTTAAAAAAGAAGAAGGAAGAAGGAAGAAGGAAGAAGGAAGAAGGAAGAAGAGGAAGAAGAGGAAGAAGAGGAAGAAGAGGAAGAAGGAAGAAGGAAGAAGGAAGAAGGAAGAAGGAAGAAGAAGAAGAAGAAGAAGAAGAAGAAGATGATGATGATGAAGATGAAGATAGCAGGAGGGGAAGAAGAAGAAGATAGCAGGAGGGGAAGAATGAAGGGAGGGAAATCAGAGGGGGAGACGAACCAGGAGAGACTATGGACTCTGAGAAACAAACTGAGGGTTCTGGGGGGGAGGGGAGGGAGGATGGGTTAGCCTGGTGATGGGTATTAAAGAGGGCATGTACTGAATGGAGCACTGGGTGTTATACGCAAACAATGAATCATGGAACACTACATCAGAAACTAATGATGTAATGTATGGTGATTAACATAATAAAAATAAATAAATAAAGGATTGGACACAAGAAAAAAAAATAGTTGTTTGCATGTGTGCATGTATGGGTAATATTAGACCTCTGTCTAATAAGAGGGTCTAGAAACAATACCAATGTCCCAATACAAATGAGCATATGTAATGTTAATAAGTTGGATTTTAAATACCATTTTCTATAAAAAGGTACCAAGGCTTATTGGATTTCTGGACTGGGACAGGATAAGGACAAGATGATTCAGGAATATCTGAGCCAGAGCCCCTGGCAACCATTACCATACTCTCTGCTTCTTTGAGTTTGACCATTTTAAATACTTCATGTAAGTGAAATCATGTGTTATTTGTCCTTCTGTGACTGTCTTATTGCATGATGTTCTTCATGTTGTGGCCTAGATAGAATTTGCTTCTTTTTTAAGGCTAAAGAAGTATTTCATTGTATGCATATAACACATTTTCTTTATACATTCATCTGTCAGTGGACATTTGTGCTGTTTCCATATCTTGACTATTATGAATAATGCTGTAATGAGCATGGGAGTATAGATATCTCTTCTGGATCCTAATTTCAATTCTTTTTACGTATACCAAGAAGTAGATTGTTGGATCCTAAATGTAGTTCTATTTTTTTAATTTTTTGAGAAACCTCCATACTGTTTTCCATAGCTGCTGTACCATTTTTATTCCCACCAACAGTGTATAAGTGCTCCAATTTCTCCATAACCTCCCCAACACTTGTTTTCTATTGTTTTTTGGTGGTTTTTTTCTTTTTTCATTTATTTTTATTGTTATGTTAATCACCATACATTACATCATTAGTTTTTGATGTAGTGTTCCATGATTCATTGTTTGCGTATAACACCCAGTGCTCCATGCAGAATGTGCCTTCCTTAATACCCATCACCAGGCTAACCCATCCCCCCACCCCCTCCCCTCTAGAACCCTCAGTTTGTTTTTCAGAGTCCATAGTCTCTCATGGTTCATCTCCACCTCTGATTTCCCCCCCTTCATTCTTCCCCTCCTGCTATCTTCTTTTTTTTTTTTAACATGTATTATTTGTTTCAGAGGTACAGGTTTGTGATTCAACAGTCTTACACAATTCACAGCGCTCGCCAAAGCACATACCCTCCCCAATGTCTATCACCCAGCCACCCCATCCCTCCCACCCCCCACCACTCCAGCAACCCTCAGTTTGTTTCCTGAGATTAAGAATTCCTCGTATCAGTGAGGTCATATGATACATGTCTCTCTCTGATTGACTTATTTCGCTCAGCATAATACACATTTTATGAGGCCACCATTACCTTCTTCCCCAAACCAGACAAAGACCCCATCAAAAAGGAGAATTACAGACCAATATCCCTGATGAACATGGATGCAAAAATTCTCACCAAAATAATAGCCAATAGGATCCAACAGTACATTAAAAGGATTATTCACCACGACCAAGTGGGATTTATCCCTGGGCTGCCAGGTTGGTTCAACAACTGCAAATCAATCAATGTGATACAATACACTAATAAAAGACAGCTTGCAGTTATTGTTTTGATAATAGCCATCCTAATAGGCACATGCCTGAGATATGCATGCAGATGCATACAAGTTCTATAGAATGACAATAGAATTAGCACAAACCTAGAAATATCTCTAATTTCCATCAACAGAAGAACACACATGTAAATTATAGCATATTTCCTAAAATGGTTAATAAATGCATGAATGAAAATGAGCAACTACTGCTACATGCATAAACATGGATGAATCCATTTATTAAGCAAAAGGCCAAACATAATGAATTGCATACTACATGATTCCATTAATAAAAGTTAGAAATAGGCAAAATGAATCTGAGTACAGAAGTCAGGATAATTACCTTTGTAATAGGGTCACACTAGTGACAAAGAGACTGAGAGATGGGCAGGACTTTTGGAACATTGGTCATAACTAGGGTTTTATTGTAGTTAGGCAACATGTGTGTGGGGGGGAGATAAATCTTTGGTGAAATCAATCAGATAAGAATCGCATATAAAATGATCTAAGTATGTAAGTCAGAGAGTATAAAATAAAAATAAACCATAGGATTGTTATTAATCTCTAAAAACTATTTAAAAATTAACACAGTAATTAAATAGTGAAAAGCTTTACAATTATTGCTATTTTTATCATGCATCTCTGCCATCTCATGTGTAATCTTAACTCAGAATAACTAAAGCATCATAATTACATAATATCCATGATATAGTGGAACAACATTATCTGTTGAATTATACAGCAAAATGTATAAAACAAACATGAATATTAATGACAATCAGATAACTAAATTAACCATAAAATCTGTTCTAAAATTATAATAAATTTTATTTTACTTTTCTAAAACCACTTGATATAGAGTTTTACTTTAATCATATATTTATATCCTAGTATCCCCTACTAGAATGTTATTCTTTGATAGTAGGGTTTATATTTTATTCATTTATATACATCGCATTGAGTGCAATTTAGATTTAATTGGGTCTGGAATAAGTAAAATAACAATATATACAACCAAGGAGGATGTTTTATAGTACTTTTGCAAGCTGAGATAAAAAATATCTACTACTATAGGGGCGCCTGGGTGGCTCAGTAGTTAAGCGTCTGCCTTCGGCTCAGGTCATGATCCCGGGATTCTGGGATCGAGCCCCGCATCGCGCTCCCTGCTCAGCGGGAAGCCTGCTTCTCCCTCTCCCACTCCCCCTGCTTGTGTTCCCTCTCTTGCTGTGTCTCTCTCTGTCAAATAAATAAATAAAATCTTTAAAAAAAAATCTCCTACTTATTGAGCAACTAATATGTGAGAAAACAGTGCATATATTACTTCATTCTATTTCCACTTTACTGAAAAGGAAAGTGAATCTCAGTGAAGTTATGCCATCTGCTGAATGAATATCATAGGAGATGATAAGAGAAAGAAGAAGAATTTATATTCATATCTGACTTCAAAGTCCATATTTTAAATATTATGCCATATCTTCACTGTTTGGGAAATCTTGCTTGAAATCAAAATTTGTTGTGGTCAGTGAACCTTTTCATACTTGCTTCCAGACTCTAATCTACCTACATTTACAAACATAGAAAAAGCCCAAGTACCTCCACAAACAGCTAGAGAAACATTACCGAGGTTGAGAGGTTTACTTTTTATAGCTTTCAGATTATTTAGAATACAACATTTCTGAGAAAGACATAATTTTAAGTATGGATGTTAAACAACTATGAAATCACAGTCTCTTCAATTAGTTTATCAGCTTTGATAGAAATAATTGACTATTTTTCATCTAAGCCTGGAATTTTGAATGGTAAGAGAAAAAAAATCAAACAAGCTATGTAATATAAAGAAATAAAAATGTTAATAAAAATGTTTAAAGACTTTATTGAAACTATAATTTAATACATATTAGACAGATAGAGTAAGGTGGATGAATGTTGGCATATTTGATATCATTTCTTATTTTAACTTAAAAGTACTTATAATTATAGGTCAAGCATTTTGTAAAATACATAGAATTCAAAGCAGATTGTAAGGTATTTATCACACATTAATCAGATGAGTGGAATAAATATTCATTCTCTAAATTAATATTTAAATTATACATACCAGGTAACCCTACTTGGCAATTCATTCAAGATTCTGATTCCTTGTGTGCTTAAATTATTTATGCAGAGTTTCTCACAAGCTAGTGTGTGTAAGAGTTACTCAGACTTATTATTGAAAATGCAACTTCCTCATCCTTAGGGTTGATTAGTTATCTTGTGGTAATCAATTTGAGGATTAGGTCTTGATTAGTTATTTTGTGGTAATCAATTTGAGGATGACATTATGAGAAATACTATTCTTCATTTCCTTCCACTAGGATAAAGTGAGCACACCTAGTATGCTTACTGAAAAAAATTGTTTAGTAAGTTGAACGAACAAATTATTCAAATAAGATTTGCCAATTTAGTGAAAATAGCCATGTTAAACTGACTTGATAAATTTAGTAAGGCTTTTTCCCTCCTCACAGACTCCTGGACTTAGACTCACCCAAACTAACAGGCGCTGGAATACAAACAACCCTTCCTACTATTCCTTCCAGAGAGAATGGACTGACCTCAGGGAAAAATATTCCCTAATCAACTGTCTGATCACCTGTTCTTTCCTTTCCTCCACTCACTGTTCCATCTAGCCTTGTTTACTTCTCCTTCTATTCCTATGAAAGGAAAGCCCCTCCATTACAGCTTTGAGATACTTACATATCTGACTGTTGGAGCCTTCTCCCTAGTCCACCGGTCCTTCTCACCCAACTGCAATAGTCTTTTGGAATAAAGTCTCTACTTCTTTATTTTTTATTGAGATATAATGAACATATAACATAATGTTAGTTTCAGGTATAAAACATACTCATTTGATACTTGTATATATCATGAAATGACCACAATAAGTCTAGTTATCATTACCACACAGTTATGACTTTTTTTCCTGTGATGAGATCTACTTGTGATTTTAAGATCGACTCTCTTAGCAACTTTCAAGTATAAGATACAGTATTATTAACTATAGTCATTATGTTGTACTTTATATTCCTATGATTTATTTTACAATGGAAAGTTTGGACTTTTTGAGCACCTTCACGTCTTTTGCTCATTCCCCGCCGTCTGTCAACCACCAATCTATCATTTGTATCTACGAGTTGTTTTATAAAATTCCACACACATGTGAGATCATATGGTGTTTTTCTTTTCTGACTTATTTTACTTATAATAATGCCCTCAAGGTCCATCCATGTTATTGCAAAGATCAAAGGAACACAAGAGAGAGCCCAGAAATAGACCCACACATATATGGTTACTTAATTTGTAACAAAGGAGCCAAGAATATACAATGGGGAAAGGATGGTCTCTTCAAGAAATGGTGCTAGGAAAACTGGACAGCCATATGCAAAAGAGGGAAACTGAACCGCCGTCTTATACCATACACAAAAATTAACTTGAAATGGATTAAAGACTTAAACATAACACCTGAAACCAAAAACTCCTAGAAGAAAACATAGGAGGTAAGCTCCTCGACATCAGGTCTGGTGATGATTGCTTGTACTGACACCAAAAGCAAAGGCAACAAAAGCAAAAAATAAATAAGTGGAACATCACACTAAAATGCTTCTGCACAACAAAGGAAACCATCAACAGTATGAAAAGGCAACCTACCAAATGGGAACAAATATTTGCAAATCATATATATGATAAGGGGTTAATATCCAAAATATATAAATAACTCCTACAACTCAACTGCAAAAAACGTGATTAAAAAATGGTGCCTGGGTGGCTCAGTCCTTAAGCGTCTGCCTTTGGCTCAGGTCATGATCCCAGGGTCCTGGGATCGAGCCCCGCATCAGGCTCCCTGCTCAGCAGGAAGCCTACTTCTCCCTCACCCACTCCCCCTGCTTGTGTTCCCTCTCTTGCTCTCTTTCTCTCTGTCAAAAAATAAATAAAATCTTTAAGAAAAAATGGTCAGAGGATTTGAATATACCTATTTTTCCAAAAAAGACACACAAACGGCCATCAGGGACACAAAAAGATGCTTAACATCAGTACTCAACAGGAAAATGCAAATCAAAACCACAGTGACATATCACCTCACACATGTTAAAATGGCTATTATCAAAAAGACAAAAATTAGTTGTCAAATACGTAAAGAAAATGGAACACTTGTACAATGTTGCTCAGAATATAAATTGGCACAGCCACTGTGAAAAATAGTATGGAGATGCCTCAAAATATTAAAACCAAGAACTAGAACTACCATATGATCCAACAGTTCCATTTCTGGGTATTTATCCAAAGAAAACTAAAACACTGACTCAAAAAGATATGTACACCCTCATGTTCATTGCAGTATTATTTACAATAGCCAAGATATGGATGCAACCTAACCATCCAGTCTTCAAATAGTTTACTTGTAATCTGTACATATGTAAGTTATATCAGTATTTTTAACAGGCAGTGGAACCGCTGCTTGTCAGAGCATAAGGTCAATATATTGTGTAATGCAACATAATGGCACAGTGCCCAAGAAGATAAAACATCCGTTTCTGGCCAATCATTTAAAGATACATGTGCTTTTGTTTAGATTACTAAATTGTTACATAAAGGTTCTACACAGACACACCAGATGAAATAAAAATGCAAAACTTTTTTTTTTTTTTTTTTATTATGCTCAGTTAGCCATGTGGAACTTAAGGAATAAGCTAGTACTTTCTGATGATGAAGTTTCATTGTTCTTACTAGGGTAGTGAAGTACAGGTACAGTGAAATGTCAGACTTTTTGGAAAGGTCTTTGAAATAGGGCACATCTAAAATAAATAAAGATAAAGAAAATTGTCCTTACCAGCTTGCATAATGTGTATAGAGAACAGCATACTGAGAGATTTGTAAAATAATTTCTCTAAAGAGTTTTAAGATATTTCAAAGTAATTTTTAAATATGTCAGCAGGTTTGATCTAGACATTAAATTTGTAAACTAAATAAAACACGTTATATATAGTTGCTCATTTTATAGCAAATGAAACTGATTCCAAACCGTTTAATTGGTCTTATAATAAATTTCCAACAGTTCTAGGTTTGATTAAGATCTCAGGATTTTAATATTTAGTACTACACTTCTACATAGTGCCACTGTTTTATGTGTTTGTATATACACACAGATAGAAATGTGTAGAATAACAATATTTTATGGCATCGATACTTATAACATTGTCATGTGGCAACCCATTGTCATGGGTAGTGTGCGCTTTTTTTTTTTTTTCCAGGCCAACATTTATCACTACTGAGAGATAACTTAAAGGAAATGTCTGAATGCTACATAAACATACAATATAGGTTTATTTTCCCTTAGATACATTGGTGTTAATGTTAAATGACATTAACAAAGAAGAAAATTGTTCCATTTTAATAAGCTGTATAGCAACAAGATTTGGATCAAAATACTTATTTGACTTAATCTGACACTTTCCCCAGGAAATTGTTTCTCAAACATTAAGCCTAACTAGTAAGAGAATTTCATAATGGCATTCCCAAAGTAATAATCGTTGCTGGAGAGTTTTCACAAACAATCTTTTAAAAGTATGTAATTACTATTTCATGTTTTTTTTTTTTTAAAGCAGCAGGTTAAATTGTGTTATAAATGCAATAAGTTACGTGTATATATAGCATCCTTTCCAGATTTTGAATTTCCCAGTTTTATCTTCTGGTTAAATATCCAAGTTATTCTCAATTCTTCAGGGCATATTAAACACATTTCTTTATTAACAAATTTCAAATGTTTGTCTTTAGTCTTGGAAAGTAACTAGAGATCTATGTTAGTTCAATTTCTTTCAGAAATAATTTCATTTTAGTTGTCCAAGATGTGTTAAATGTAGTATTTTAATATGGTTCAGGGACCATATTGCTTTATTGAAATAATGACAGTTACACCAGTGGAATGTTCCATAGTAAAAGAACTTGGTAGCTTTGACCCGGTGTAACACGTTGACAAGGAAAACACAAGCTCCTCTATATGAAGTCATTGATTATTCCTTCCTTTCTGTTTTCTTATATACCCGTTAACTTAAACTTGTGTTTATAAAGTAAAATCAAGCATTACCGTCAGGATACTGATCTGGAAGATCTGAGAGGTATACTGCTTTCATAGATAAACACAAGCATTGTGGAGATAAATATAAAATCAATTCAGAGCAGGTGCAATCCTCAGAGGGAAGGTTCATTCAGTAAATATTTACTGAATGGCTATTGTATATCAGTAACTGTTCTAGGCTTTAGGGATTAAAAGACCAGACCTCAAAGAGTTCAGGGAAGAGTAGCACCGACAGAAAAGTAAACAGATAATTTCTGCTGATAGTAACATCATGGCAATTTTTTTCTGTTCCAAATATAAAACTTTTTCTATCTCCCTTTAAAATATCCTTAAGAATACAGAAAAATCAAAGTCTGGCAAGAGCACTGAATATTTGCTATTGCCTGTAGAAGTTTTCCACTAAATGAATGACAGGAAAGATTGAATTTAGAATACAGTCTTGATTACTCATTGCATGCCATATGCTTTACCAGAACAGGCAGACAGTACCTAAAGAAGTTTGATGTAATTGACTCCAATAACTACCTGTGCATAGATCCAGAGTGCAGAGGCTGCAATCACAAAAACAAAAATATTTCCCTTCCAAGAAATGTATAGAAAATCAAAGCAACAGGTGGATTTCCCCCTAAAATGATAGAGAAAAAAAAAAAAAACACATAATCTGAGCTGCTCAGAAACAAAATTGTGATCTCATTCCCTAGTAGCCCCTACTATGGTACAAATGTTCAAACAAAACAGTTCTCAACATGCAAAACTGTAAACAATAGACAGCAAGAGGTTAAAAAATGGGAGGAAGCATCGTTAATAATTTATAATTGTTTAAGGATGGGTCTTGTAAATGAAATGCTTGCTCCTGGGCAGCGAGCCTCAATTTTGCAAGCCACCCAGAACCAAAAAGTTGATAGAACCCCAATAACAGATTAGTTGGTAAGAGAAATGATGGTAATCAGTCTCTAAGTAGAATGATAACAATGAATGGTGAGATCTATATAGACCTGGAGATTGTGAATTTCTTTGTCGACTGGGAACAGCTTTTACTTTAATCTAGACTATTATATCACCAAACAAGACTATGAACATATAATTGATACATAATCCAATTTTTCAACAGAATATATGGGTTTTTATGTGAACTATCTCAATTTTAAAAATGGCATTAAATACAGATTTATAGTATTATGTTGGGTTAATAGTGTAGACTATTCAAAACCTATCTGCAAGCTATATTTGGTTAATGGGACACAGTTTGGAACTTCTATTATAGGATACAGTCTTTTATATTATAACAAGACTACTAATAATAAGAAGAATACCAATAGCTGGGAGATAAAAGACATTTTAGAAGTGCTACTATTCTAAAGACTTTATATTTAGTCCTCACAAAGACTGAGAAACAGAGACACATAAATGTTAAGTAACTTGCCCAAGGTTACCCACATAGGAAGGATAGAAATTTGGATCACATTTGGCCTTAAATCCTAATCATAGATGCCTGGGCTGAGAATAGGCAAATTCCCAAATAAGTCCAGTAGATCCTAGCTAGATATACACATGTTAATTACTGGAACCTAAACTAAGGTCTATGTAGAGTAATTGGCTTCAGTTTTAAATCTGAGTCAAAAATCCTGGTGACCAAGGATACTTTATCTATTATCGAAGACTAGGTCTAGATAGACACATCCTTTGTCATAAAGAAATAATAAATAATTAGTGGCATTGAAAAAAAATTTTAATGAATAACTTTTCTTTAAATGCAGAAAAAAAATACTTCATTATTAAAAATGCTCATTTGCCAAAAAGATACATAAATGAAAGCATACATAAACCAGACTCAAAATATATTCATAGTGTATAATCCCATTTATATGACATTATGGGAAAGGGAAAGCCATAGTAAGCAAAAAGAGATCAGAAGTTTCCAGAAGTTTGGCATGAGTG
This sequence comes from Phoca vitulina, assembly GCF_004348235.1. Lineage (NCBI taxonomy): Eukaryota > Metazoa > Chordata > Mammalia > Carnivora > Phocidae > Phoca > Phoca vitulina. The sequence continues at coordinate 47,890,426 of NW_022589708.1, forward strand.
GAGACATTGATCCAGATAAATTTTGGGGAATGAGGCAAGTGCTGTATATCTTCATTGTGACAACCATTCCACAGCAAGGCAGAGTAATTTTGTGTTTTAAATTAAAATAACTTCAGAAAAAAATGTCTTCTGATCAGTTCCTATAAATTATTTCCATGCCCTTTAAGGCACTCTATGGTTTAGTCTCTCCCTATATCCTCAACCTTATCCCTCATCTTTTTGACTTGGTCATTTTGGTATAGATGGAGTAACTTGTTCTTTCTGCTCCTTTAAGTGATAACTACCTTAGGGCCAGGAACAAACTGCTGGCAGCATTTCAAAGGGCTAAGTATTTCCTACCCAGTTCTTGGCATAAATGCCCTTTCTTCTTAGAGGCCAGGGGGTGAACATTTCCCCACCCAAATAGTTACCTTATTTCATTCTCTTTTAGATTCTTTGTTATTTAGTTTGTTAACTTGTTTATTTTATAAATGAGGATGTAAATTTCTCCAAATACTTTCAGAGATCACACAAAAATGTTTCACTTAAAGAAAATAACAAAAATAACAACTTTGGTGAATTCTTGGCATACTTAATTTTTTTCATTGTATTCCACCATCTATGTCCCAGAACAAGAATCTGAACTTCATAGGAACAAAAATATTTATCTGTTATGGACACTATGATACATTGATATAGTATACATTCTATGTTGTTAATCTTATTTATATGATATGTATCATATACCACTATGTTACACATTATGCATATTTATTATGTGTCTTATTTATTATGTATTTTATGAACTAAATAAAATGTATTCTTATTCAGCAAATTGTAAATTACATATTCTATAAATTGGAGTAGAAATTAGCAAGCTATAGCCAAATCCGTCCTGTCAAATGTTTTCATAAATAGATTTTTATTAGAACAGTCACACCCATTCAATTATATATTGGGCTGTCTTCATGCTACAAAGACAGTAATGATTAGTTGGAAAGAGATCATATGGCCCTTCCACCTAAAATATGTGGCATCCAGACCTTTATAGAAACAGTTTGCCAACCCTTATCCTAGACTATGAGTATTAGATCTTTCTTCTTCCCTTTCTTATCTATATATCTATCCAACCATATGCATTTATAATTGCATTATGTGGATATAGAAAGTAATACAGGTATGTTTCTTTAGTTACGCCACTATTATTTCTCAAATGGGTTATTATAGAAAAACAAAAACAATTAAAAACACTCTCCTCTTCGACATCCCTAAGCCCACTTTACCGCTAAATTCCAGGCTCCAAAGAAAGAAATCATGGCAACCACCCTGCTTAAAAGTCTTCTATTTTTTTCCCCTTTATACTTAGAAGAAATCAATAACCTTTATCCTGATTACAATCCTATACAATCTGGCTTCCACAACACTCCAAACTGACCCCTTCCCTCTGACTCCATTCCTCACTCATATGCCAAATCCCTTTCTTCTCTCTCCCTGGAATACTCTTTCCACAATCTTTCCATAGAGAGGATTTCTTGCCATTCAGATCTTAGCATAAAAGTTACCTTCTCAAAGACTTCCTTGTCTACCCAATCTGAAGTATTTTTCTTGTTTATATGTTACTTTTAATTTATCCCAATGTTGAAATAAAAGTCTAATGGAATTGAAGATTTTTTTTTCCCCTCTCCTGTTCTCTTCTATACCAATAATATTGGAACACTGACTGACCTTGCCTGTGTAAAAATCTACTTTGTAGAAAAACATACAACCTGTTTTTTTATACTATTTCTATACATATAGCTAATTAGCTAGTGATTATTAATAATGCAACAATTTAATACATTAAGAAAATAATTTAAGAAGACTTGTTCAACATTTTTGATACATGCAACTTTCTGAAATATCAGTTCTATATTTTGATTTCTCATGTCAAAGTACCATTTAGTTTTCTTTCTCAGCAAGTTCAAATGTCCAGTATATTTTTGATAATTTAGATATCTACTAATTTTTATTCATAGTTATAATAACAATCAGAAAGGAAATAATATTAAGGGATAATCATTTTTATAGTAATGGGACTATATTCTTTTGAGGTGGGATCAAATTTTTTATGCCTATATATGTAATGTTATAGCTTTCACCTTTCAGTGGGTGCATTTCTTCCTATAACTAGTTCTCTTTTCATTAATTTGCTGCTGAGAATTTGTATTCTTAAATCTCAATTCCTATTAAATCTCAGTAAAATTTTGTATCATCTATACTTTTAACAAATTCTGTATTTAAACCCTGTTAGGATAATTACCATATCTGATATGTTCTCCTTTAATTCTTAGTGTCCAGCTATGGGCCTGACACACAATAGTTTCTCAATAAAAACTTTTTATGTGAATGAAAAAACACTTTATATTTCCTCTCACTTTTAATATTTTTGACTTCTCTTATGTTCTTCATTATTTTCTCAGGATAATCAACTGTCTCACTTTTTAATTTTTTTTTAATTTTTTTATTGTTATGTTAATTACCATACATTAGTTTTTGATGTAGTGTTCCATGATTCATTGTTTGTGCATAACACCCAGTGCTCCATGCAGAACATGCCCTCTTTAATACCCATCACCAGGCTAACCCATCCCCCCATCCCCCTCCCCTCTAGAACCCTCAGTTTGTTTTTCAGAGTCCATCGTCTCTCATGGTTCGTCTCCCCCTCCGATTTCCCCCCCTTCATTCTTCCCCTCCTGCTATCTTTTTTTTTTTTTCCTTAACATATATTGCATTATTTATTTCAGAGGTACAGATTTGTGTCTCACTTTTGATAGTTAATTTTATGCATTGACTTGACTGGGCTACAGGGTGCTCATTTATTTGGTTAAACATTCTGTGTGTGTCAGTAAGACTGTTTCTGGGTGAGATGAACATTTGAATCAGTGGACTTCGTTGGATGGGTCCCATCCAATCCAATGAAGTCCTTACTATGACAAAAAGGCCAAGTAAGGGAGAATTCTGTCTTACTGTCTTAGAGCTGGGATATTGGGCTTCTCCAGCCTTCAGATTCAGAATAGGACTGAACCTTACACCATTCTCTTGATCCTTAGGCCTTGGGTAGAACTATAGCGTCAGCTCTCCTGGGTCTCCGGCTTACCTACCACAGATCCTGAGACTGGTCAGAATCTTTAATCGTATAAGTCAATGCCTTTTAATAAATGAAAAAATATATAATCTTTTTGGTTCTGTTTCTCTGGAGCACCATGACTAATGCATTATTAATGTGAATATGTCATAATAAGTTGATGCTTTATTGTCAGCAGTGTGAGTTTATCTTTATCACAACCCTTTTGATTCTCTGTCTTTATTTCTCTTATAAAAGTCCTTTACTTTCATATAACCACGCACTTTTAGCATTTCATCTATTTTTTTTTTCTTTATGATGCCCTATTGCTGTTATATACATGTAAAGACTTCTTATACTGTACCAACTCTTTCAGGATGGAAATTACTGAAAGTAATTCAAATATCATGTCAAGTCAATCCTGTATGCTTCCCTTTTGATTCTTTATGGAAATACTTTCATTTGTATTGGAGTGCATTTTATAATTTCCTGATTTTGTTTACACATCATGTAAACTTAAGATATCTCTCTAGGCCTATCACTTATCAACAGGCAGTTTAACTATTCTAAGCGTCCACAATGATTGAATTGTAGTCCTCTCTGAAACGAAGAGAAGGGAAGGTAGTTATTCACAATCCATGGCCTAGTTTCTAGAGCTAATCAGAAATTAATTTAATTTGGCTTTAATGGATTATGTTAGTTTTCCCTACACCATCCCAATTGCAATCACAGCAAGAATAAATATCCTGGAGTTGGTAATTTTTATACTTTAGATAAACATAAAAAAAAATCTCCTAATTCCTAGGATGACTCTTTTCCCCTTGGTGACTTTCTTTTCTGACCTTACCGCATGATCTTTTACATACAAATTCTCCACTGGTCTATTTTGTCTGAGTTCATAGTCACTGAAAAGGTGAAGAAATCCTTTACTTTAGCAAACAGCCATTCTGGCAGAGTAGTATGACTGACCAATCTCTATCAGATTTGGTCAGAACCTGAACAAATATAATTGCAAACAGGACTCAGATTTTTGTTTTTAAATAAAGCATTGTCATTTATTACAATTTATTTCAAATCAGTGTGCTAATTAAGAAATGTTTCTCAAACTAGTAGAAAATTAACTTTTATTCAATTGAATTTTATTCAATTCCCATTGCTGTTGTAGAGTTTTGTCCACTGCTGGCGGGGAGGTGAGTGGAGGCATGGGTTAAATGGGTGATGGTGAATGAACTTGTTGTGATGAGCACTGGGTGTCGTATATAAGTGATGAATCGCTAAGTCCTGCAGCTGAAACGAATATTACACTGTATTTTAACCAACTGGAATTCAAATAAAAACTTGAAAAAAATAAAGAAAAAACTCAGGCATGGATAGAAGTACTATCTAATCATGGCAAAATGTTGGAGTAAATATAATTCACTTTTTAAGCATCATAAACTGAGACTCAAAATGTTAATATAAGGTGCTCAAGGAAATTGACAGCATGGACTATTTTAATGCAGACTTTCAGTCTCTAAAGTAGGTGTTCTCAATTAAATCATACCATCTATAAACTTCCTTTTCTTTTATACATTTTAAGGAGTATGCAAAGTAAATATTTTAATTGATATTAGAATGACTCATTAAATCCCTTCCTGTTGAATAATGCAAAGTTTATCACATATAATACAAAATGCATATTCTAACCTTATTTCCATATTTAGATATTAGATTTTTTAAAATTTGCATTATGTAATACAATAAAAATAAATATGATGTTGCTTTTTATAAAAATAAACACAACCCTTTTGTATTTTTGTATTATGATTAGGGCTCTCCCCTTCCATTTTTTTATATCTTTAATGTACACTAAGATATTATAACTATAGCAATGGTCAACGAATGTTTCATAGTTACAAATAGGATAAAATAACTTGCTTCTTGGACAATATATTACTTTCTATATTTATATACAAGTTCTCACTTTTCTTCTTAGCTTTTCTTAATATCATCTCTTATATCTCTTATAAGTATTTCCACATGGAGCTGCCTTAGATCTTTGATTTCTGGATTAAAAGTTCAAGAGAGGATATATAAATGTGAATTAAAGCTGCCACTCTCATTGAATACTACATTAAGATTTTAGGGAGGGGGAAATGTTTTGCATGAAATACCTTAAAAGACAATGAAACATATTTTGAATATAAAATTATGAAAATACTTGCTGTAAAAATTATATAATAAAGGATAAAGGATAATCTTTTGAAAATTAAGTCATAAAATTAGCATATGATGAAATAAACTAGAGAAAACTTAAAGCTAAAATCAGATTATTGCACAGTAGGATTTGATTACAATCCTATAAATGCACCTTCACCTATCTAAATCATGTGTCTCAAAGAACGAGGGAAAAAAAGTAAGAGTAAGGTTACATATTTATTAGCCAATAAATGATTTAAATATAAGGGTTATCAACTGAAAAGATGTTAAATATCCGGGATGCCTGGGTGGCTCTGTCGGTTAAGTGTTTGCCTTCAGCTCAGGTCATAATCCCAGGGTCCTGAGATCCAGTCCCACATAGGGCTCTTTCCTCACAGCAGAGCCTGCTTCTTCCTCTGCCCCTCCCCCGACTCGTGCGTGCATATGTGTGTGTGTGTGTGTGTGTGTCGTGTGCACTCTCTCTCACACAAATAAAATCTTAAAAAAAAAAAAAGATGTTAAATATCCAACCAAGTATTGTACATGCACAGGCCAACATAACATTGTAGACATAAAGTCTACATTATTGTGTAGACTTTATATAAACATAGCATCTTGGTCCCTTGTCATTGAACATTTATTAATACAACTGTTTTTTTCTCATTCTACGTTCACAGAGAAAATTGATACAATAAATTGCCTGTCTTTACATTGATGTGGCATAAAAAGAAACCAGATAAAAGTGATATTAGAAGCAGTCAGTGAAAGACAATGTGAGTATGGATGTGGATGTCTACATGTGATGTACTTGTAGTTTACCTTATAAACAGTATCTAAGAAAATGTAAAATGAAGCAAGATATTAATAATTTGCCTTGCTATGAAAAGCATTCTTAATTCCATGACTAGTGTTTTAAGCGAACATTTCAACTAATTTAATATTATAATGTGCCATTCATAAGTCTCCTGTGAATCATTAAGGAAATACTTTACCTAGTGATTGAGATATTAAAATTATTTCCTGCAGTAATAGCCCTGCATTGTTTGTGAATGACATTGATAATATGATAAACTCTTCCTTAACCTTATCAATTGTGATAATGTTATACAGAAAGAAATTCCCAAAGCCTTTTCAAAGTGAAAAAAAATTGTACAGTCACCTTTACTGTGGACAGTAATATACCACCCCCTTAATAATTTTTTTTTAACTGTGCCAATTTATAGCCAAATTTTCAGGCTTAGGGGATCACTACCTCATTGGAGTTGATTGACAGTTCTGGCAATGTAAATTCTCTAGAGCATCTTTAGAGAAATAGAATTGAAAACTCCATAAATATGGTATTTTTAACTATCAATAGAAGTATAATTTTCTATTTCATCTTCTACAACTTAGGAACACAGAATGAAAAGAACATTGCAACTCACATTTCAGAATTTAAATAGTTCACCTTTGAAACAGTTCCAGAAAGCAAGTTGGTTGTTGGAATATAAAACTAGGAAAAGGCAACTGAAAGAGATTGTTTCAGATTTGCAATATACAGATAGATACAGGGTATTTTTTAGAAAAGCTCTCATGTATTTATCTCCCTCTTCTCATTTCTTTCACCAACTCTTCTAAAGGCATATATATCATGTGTAAGGCACTAAGAAAGTCTCTTATCTCAAACTGATGCAATTGAGTGTAGAATAGAAGATAGAAAAAAAAAAATGAAGGGGACAATGAAGAATCAGAAACAACCTAAATATTCACTAAGAGGGGAATGGATAAATAAATTGTTGTATACAGATCTTCCTTGACTTATAATGGAGTTATGTCCCGATAAACCACCGTAAGTGAAAATATCGTACGTTGAAAATGCATTTAATACACATGCACATCATAGCTTAGCCTTGCCTACCTTAGATGTGCTCAGAACACTTCTATTAGTCTACACTTGGGCAATAACATCTAACACAAAGCCTGTTTTATAATGAAGTGCCGAATATCTCATGCAATTTATAGCATACTGTACTGAAAGTGAAAAACAGAATGGTTGTATGGGTACAAAATGGCTGTTTAATAAGGATATTGGTTGTTTATTCTCAGGATAGTGTGGCTGACTGGGAGCTGCAGCTCACTTTCACTGCCCAGCATCACAAGAGAGCATTATACTGCCTATCTCTCACCCAGAAAAAGAGCAAAATTCAGAACTTGAAGTATAATTTCTTTTTTTTTTTTTTTTTAAGATTTTATTTTATTTATTTGACAGAGAGAGAGGGAGACAGCTAGAGAGGGAACACAAGCAGGGGGAGTGGGAGAGGGAGAAGCAGGCTCCCGGCCGAGCAGAGAGCCCGATGCGGGGCTCGATCCCAGGACCCTGGGATCATGACCTGAGCCGAAGGCAGACGCTCAACGACTGAGCCACCCAGGCGCCCCTTGAAGTATAATTTCTACTGAACATGTATCACTTTCACACCATCACAAAGCTGAAAAATCATAAGGCAACCCATCGTAAGTCAGGAACTATCTGTATTCATATAATAAAACAGAATACTGCATTAAAATAAAGTATTACTATATTTATGTCATGGATAAATCTCAAAACTGAAAGGCAAATTTTAAAAAGCAAATTAAAGATGACATATATAGCTTAGATGACATTTGTGTAAAAATTTAAAACATGCAAACAATATTAGATACTATTTGTGGATATAATTCTAGTAGTAAAAGGAAGGAAACCTAAGTATCATAAACTACAAATTGAGATACTGACTTTCTCTGGGGAGGGCAAAAAAGGAATGCATTTAGATATGGGTGCATAGGGACGTCTGGGTGGCTCAGTCGGTTAAGCGTCTGCCTTCGGCTCAGGTCATGATCCCAGGGTCCTGAGATCGAGCCCCACATCGGGCTCCCTGCTCCTCCAGGAGCCTGCTTCTCTCTCTTTCTCTGCCTGCCGCTCCCCCTGCTTGTGCTCTCTCTCTCTCTGACAAATAAATAAATAAAATCTTTAGATATGGGTGCATAGGCAATTTGAAGTGTTTCTATAATTTTGTATGTATTTGAAATAAAATTTCAAAATTTGAAGCAAATAAGGTATAAACATTTGTTCAAGTTGAGGTGTGAGAGTTATGACATTGTACTGTTTCCCCATTGGTTTGAAATAGTTCATAAAATTAAGAGAAAAATATTTGAAATTTACACAAATATGTATGTTTACATGCATATTTATTTTTAAAGATTTTTCTTTTTTTAAAGTTCTAGCACACTAAAGTCTAAATGACAAATACGTTAGGGTTTGGTTCTTTACACTAATATTAAATTCACATATAATTTCATATAACACAAAATAAAGCTAAAAACTAAGGTCTTTATAAAAAATAAATGGTACAGGCTCTCAGTTATGGAATGAAAAAATCACAGGGATGAAAAATGCACCCTAGGGATAGTAGTTAATATATTATAATAGCGTTGGATGGTCACAGAAGGTGACTGCTCTTGTGGTGAGCATAACATATAGAGTTGCTGAATCACTATGCTATATACCTGAAACTAATGTAACATTCTGTGTCAACTATACTTCAATAAATAAAAATTTAAATTAAGAAAAAAAAAAAGAATGGGTATATCCAGGGAAAACACAAAGTGTCCACTAAAGGCATTTCTGGAAGTGCAGACATTAATAAATTAGAATATTACTAACAAAACTAAAATGTCTTTCTTTGTACTCCAGTTAATTTGGTGAGATAAAGGATATTAAAGGCACTGAAAGTACATTTTCCTACTTCAAACCTATCACGTAGAACAAAGATTCATAAAAGAAAGCAAAGAGGGAACACAAACAAAACAGTTAATAGCAGAATAAAAAAGAAGTAGAAAAAGCACAGTCTTAAAAGCATTTTAAAATGACAAATTCTGTGAAATCTTAACTCCAAAGACAAGATTACAACATTCACATTAATTTAATATGGGTAAAATTGTCTCACTGAAATTACATCATAAAGTATAACTATGGTAGCATACAGGTTTTACTGTGTTCATCATATCCATGAGTTGTATAATCATATAGCATCTCCATCATTAACATTAAAATAGCTGGATATATTAGTTACCATACAGCCAGCCTAGATCTGTTTGTGGTACACCTTTATTATCAATCTGCAAAAAATTATTCCATTTTGAGTTAATAAGGGAATGGGGCAATTTCCATTCTCAAAGTAGATATCACAATACATAAGGATTTATTTTCTCTACATCCTGGCCAGCATATCTTATCTCCTGTCTTTTTGATAGTTGACATCTAATAGATACGAGGTGGTATCTCAAAGCTATAGTAATCAAAACAGTATGGTATTGGCCTAAAAACAGACACATTGATCAATAGAACAGAATAGAGAGCCCAAAAATAAACCCATGCATATATGATTAATTTATGACAAAGGAACCAAGAATATACAATGGGAAAAGTATAATCTCTTTAAGAAATGGTTTTGGGAAAACTAGACAGCCACATGCAAAAGAATGAAGCTGGACCCCTATCTTACACCATACACAAAAATCAAAATGTATTAAAGACTTGAATGTTAACACCTGAAACCATAAAACACCTAGGAGAAAACATAGCCACTGGTCTTGGTGATGATTTTTTCAACATGACACCAAAAGCATAAGCAATAAAAAGCAAAAATAGGGGCACCTGGGTGGCTCAGTCGTTAAGCGTCTGCCTTCGGCTCAGGTCATGATCCCAGGATCTCGGGCTCCCCTGAGCAGGGAGCCTGCTTCTCCCTCTCCCACTCCCCTGCTTGTGTTCCCTCTCTCATTATGTCTCTGTCAAATAAAATCTTTAAAAAAAAAAAGCAAAAATAAACAAGTGGGACCACATCAAATTAAAAAGCTTCTGCATACAAGGGAAACTCAACAAAAGGAAAAGACATGGGAGAAAATACTTCTAAATCATTATCTGATAAAAGGTTAATATCCAAAATATACAAAGAACCCATACAACACAATAGAGAAAAACCCAAATAACCCAGTTAAAAAATGAGCAAAAGATCTGAAAAGACATTTTTCCAAAGAAGACATACAAGTGGCCAATAAGTATAAAAAGGTGTTCAACATCACTAATCATCAGAAAAATGAAAATAAAATATACTCACTTTATTTGAGTATCTGTAGCATTATTAGCATGAGTAGCAAAAATATCCATATTTGGTTAACAGGAAAAAATGTTATACAATAATATAATAAGTAAAAGATAATACACAACAGCATATTATTAAAATATGCAAAATATATATTTAAATAAGGCAAGAAATCTCACAGGTCAAAAAATATTTTCAATATGCTGTTGTTTTAAAGTTTATCATTTAGCATTTTTTATTTATATCAGAATTTAGTAAAACCGTAAATTACTCAAAGCAATCAGAAGAAAGTTTATGTAGACCAAAATAGCATTCATTGGCCAAATCAAAATAATAAATTAAACCTAGTCAATAACAGACCAGTATGTAACATACAGAAAAACATGTCACTAATTTCATTGTATTAAGAAATACTGCAGATATTACATGACAGTATGTCATTCTGGAGATCAGGCAGATATTTTCACTCAGGGAAGTCTGCATGTTACATTTCTTTAAAGCTAAAGCTAGGTTGATAAGAGAGGTTTCAGATACGAAGAGTTAATGCTACCTACATTTGGACACTTCTGCAATTGGTAAACAATGGACATCACTACTACTATCATAATCATCATTATCACATTTCTTTTTTTTATTTATTTTTTTATAAAGATTTTATTTATTTATTTGACAGAGACAGAGATAGCGAGAGCAGGAACACAAGCAGCGGGAGTGGGAGAGGGAGAAGCAGGCTTCCCCTCGAGGAGGGAGCCCGATGTGGGACTCAATCCCAGGACCCTGGGATCATGACCTGAGCTGAAGGCAGACGTTTAACAACTGAGCCACCCAGGGGCCCCATTATCACATTTCTATTGCTGTTATGATCATTATCATAGGTGGTACCCTGTTTTATCAAATACTTCTACATACTCTGTTTCATAATCTCTTTTGACAATATCAATTAACAGAGTTAGTTAACCAGTTTATTAAGAAGTTTAAGATTAAGAAATTTCCTATAGCTGATTTGCCTTTTCCTGTTAAGTACTCGAGTGTAATGAAGCTGGCAGATTACTTCTTAAATGTTTTACTTTCCTTAGACTGCAAGACAATGTCTAACTACATTTTCCTGGCTACCTGACTTTAAGCTATACATTTCTCATTAAAATTGCTTTTGATTTAAAAGAGAAATGCAGATTTCCTAACTCACCTTACTGAGATATTTTCCCCAACTCTAGAACCTCCCTCTGTCCACTTACTACCAAAACATATTTAAATGTCAGAATTTTCCTCTTCTTCTCCAGTGATAAAAAGCCAGTGAACATAAAATGTATTTTGGAAAAAAAATGAAAAAAAAAAACATAAACAAAGATATAAAGCAATCCACCAAACTTTCCTTTATGATATTTTATCTAGGTCTGTTATATGCATGCAAACTGTATCTAACTGCCCTGAGCTGTTAAAAAGTTTTAAAGATAATATCATAGGTGAGTAAGCATAAAATCAAATACTGCCAAAGAAAAATTTCAAAAGACACTTGTAATAAAAGGATAAGACAGATTTTATTCAGACTACTGCAGTAAGGGAGAGAAACTTCTATATAGGACTGAGCTCAACTCTTCTTAAATAAAAGTGGAAGGTTTTTCAAGTGTTTGAGTAAGCTAGTGGAAAAGCACCTGAGGATTTTAGGGAGGAAGTTGGTTAATGTGGTTAATATGATTAAAACATCTGTGTTTGCTAACTGGCACTTATCAAAATTAGTCCCCTACCTCCATGGGAGACAGAGGCCCTATCTTTCTGGATGATTACATTTCAAAGGGATGGTTCTCATGTCTTTAGGAAAGACATCCCTGGACTATAAAACCGGCAAGATGTTTGGAGAAAATTTACATCTCAAGAAACAGAGAAAGAGCTTACAATTCCAAGTTTTCTAAACATATGCTAGGAGAAAAGGAAGGTCAGGGATCTATACAGTCAGGAAGAAATCTGTCTAAATTTTAGTAAACCTGAGGGGAACATTAAAGACATCTTGGTCAGGATCTTGACATAGGATGAGTAGACAGACACCAAGAAAATCCTGTGCTAGTAACAGCAATGAAAGAACAGATCAGAAACATATATTTATGGCAGGTATAGTTCTACCTCCTGTAAGAGTTAACTTTACCATTTGCCCCAAAATCTAATCCATTAAGAAGATGAACTTGATTAAAATGGAGTTATTTTCTTTCTTGACTGTGTACAAGGAAAGGTTGATATACACTTTCTTGTTGGTGAAATCAAATTGACTAGACTTTGTTCACCATATTTTGTTAGTCAGTTTTCTCTGAGGTATACTAAATTTTTTCTCTACTGGATTTTTAACAAACAAAATATACAAACAAATAAATAATAATCTAAGTTAATTTTGAAAGGGGAGAATAATTTTCTTCCTCTATCTGAGCATTTTCTTGCCTCAAGCAAAGGATGTATAAATTAGAAGAGAGAAAAGGTAGAAGTATAGAAACCCTCTTCTAAAGACTTGAAATATCTTTGGAAAAAAGGTTTGAAAGGTATCTGAAATGATCACCTGTGATTGCTTTAAGACTCCAATGGATGAAGAGTGAGAGAATTTATCATTGTCCACAAACTTCAATCTAATGCTTCATGATAATTACCAATGACCTCCATATGAAGGTTGTGCCTGCTCTTAAATTCAATGAATTATATTCCAATTCAAAAGGTAGCACATGTTATTTGAGTGGTAATAGGACACATATCTGTTGCATGGCAGATGTTCCCAAAGCTATAGATATGTTCTTCATTGTTTATAAACATTTTCTGAATAATTTATTAACTCAGACATTTTACTCTTTATGTATTTATATAAATAAATAGCATTTGTTTTGAAAGAAATTGAGATTAAGTTCTTGACTAACAAAGACAACTGTAACTTAAATACAAGAATTGTTATCCACATAATTTTATTTAAAGAATAGTATATAATATATATTAAAGCTACATAGATTTTTATGCCTTAATCACCTAGTCATTCATGAATTCAAGTAATGAAAAATCAAGTTACTGGATAGAACTCTAAATTATAGTTTTTATATATTCACTATCCTGTCATTTGTGGTCAAAGGCACTGAAAGTAAAATGATAGAACTATGACATTTTCTTATGAGGACTAAAGTTTTAATAAGAAACAATGAAATGTTACCATCTGTCCTATTTCACAATGACCTAGGAGCAATGAAGTCTATTATTTTTGTTTCAATTATAATAGATTTATTAAGACTATTACACAAAGGTAAAATGGTATAATTGGAGAATGTCAATATTCCACTACAAGTCTCACAATATTCCATTCACTTTTGCATGCACTGTCATCATACTATCCTGAGAGAAGTCTATCTCCCTATGTTCTGCCCTCTGCTCCCCACCTTAGTGGGGATGACTGATATTTTCTCTGTTCGGCTTTCAAATTAAATGAGTTTTGCCCATTGAGGTTATAATGAACCAAAGGTTTAAGCAGGCAAATATTTAGTTACTGATGAATTAAATCTGCCCATTCGAACAGTTCCATTCCCACTGAGCTGTAGATTTACGTGATTATTCTCTGGTTTCTTCCCATTCAGTTTTTCCTCTCTTCCCCTATGATCCTCTGCGCTATTTCTTATATTCCACATATGATCTCCAAAGAAGATATACAAATAGCCAACAGACACATGAAAAAATGTTCTGCATCACTAGTCATCAGGGAAATACAAATCAAAAGCACAATGAGATACCACCTTAGACCAGTTAGAATGGCTAAAATTAACAAGACAAGGAACAACAAATGTTGGCAAGGATGTGGAGAAAGGAGAACCATTTTACACTGTTGGTGGGAATGCAAGCTGGTGCAGCCATTCTGTAAAACAGTATGGATGTTCCTCAGAAGTTAAAAATAGAGCTACCCTATGACCCAGCAATTGCACTAGTGGGTTTTTACCCCAAAGATACAGATGTAGTGAAAAGAAGGGGCACCTGCACCCCAATGTTCATAACAGTAATGTCCACAATAGCCAAACTATAGAAGGAACCAAGATGTCCTTCAACAGATGAATGGATAAAGAAGATGTGGTTCATATATACATTATTTTATTTTTTTAATTTTTTATTGTTATGTTAATCACCATACATTACATCATTAGCTTTTGTACATTATTTTATTTTTAAGAGCTGTTTCTAGGAAATGTGTGGATGTCAGGACTGCTGGGCCTTGGGTTCAAAGCAGTTTATGAGACAAGATCCTAAGGCTAACTACATAAGAGAGACCAAACACTCAATAACTGTTCTGTGTATCATTAAATCAGCAAGACATGAACATTAACTTGTGATCTTGGCATAAAAGTGATGAACAGGCAAGCATAGGAAGAGATAATATAGTCCTAGATAGGGCCAAGGAATAAAGTTCAAATATTCACAAAGGAAAATTCACAAGAATAAGATTATTTATTAAATAAATTGGGAATAGATATAAGTACAGTTGAGTAATTTTGCTTTGTTTTATTTCCCCCTAGAAGCACTCATCGCTTTTACATATATTTTGATATATTCCTATAACCATAACATGCAATTTCCTACCTGACCCCTTGGGTACCAATGAATATGTACTTATGAACATAATCTTTAGAAAGTATATGTGGAATGTAAAACCATAATCTGTTTACACTGGTAGATTTTTGATCATCTCCTTTAAT
This sequence comes from Phoca vitulina, assembly GCF_004348235.1. NCBI lineage: Eukaryota > Metazoa > Chordata > Mammalia > Carnivora > Phocidae > Phoca > Phoca vitulina. Next base: position 47,905,503 of record NW_022589708.1, read on the forward strand.
TAAAATGTCATTCTAAGTTTTAAATATAAAATGTGCATATGTTTTTTTTTTACTTACAATTTCTAATATAATGTGAAGTAATATAGCTTTACTATAACATTTTTATGTACAGCAGCTACCTCTCTTTAACTACTCTTCCAAATCTAATTTTTTCCTTCATGGGTACATTTGTATCAATTAACAAGCTTCTCACATTTCCCCACACCCAATTTAAATAAAGCTAATAATTTATTTATACCCATTTCAATGTAATAAAACATTAATTACATTTTCTAGAGGGTATTTGTTCTCCTTGTGTCTTTAAAAGTATTCTGAGAAGTGATTAACTGCCTCAGGTGACTTTAAAATATAATTTAAAATGTAAAAACTAAAAAGAAAAAAGTAGTGAATAACCAAAAAGTAGTTGCTACAGCTAAATGTTAAGTTGTTCAATTAATATTTCCATTTTCAGTATTTCTTACTAACACTTTTCTTTGATATTTTTTAATACTTAGGAATTAATTTTGTGACATTGATTTTAAAAGCATCATAAGCATAAGCTCTTCTCATAACTGAAAAAAATTATTATAAAATATTTAAGAATGTAAAATGGGGGTATTTATAGTGATAGTATTAAAAACTCTAAGATTTTAGACTTGCATCTAACAATTCACAAAAAGAAAAAGTCATATGTGAAAGATAATTTTGAAACTTTAATAAAGTGAATTAGAAAGCTTTTTGTCCCAAATGCTTGGCAATATCTTCTATGTACACCTGTACCTTAATAATGCTTTTGGAAAATCTGACTGGCATTCTGGAGGAAAGAGATTAGGCTTGCAAAAAAAAAAAAAAAAAGGTTGAGAGTAGTTCCTGCTGCTGGAAGAAGGAACTATCTTCCCCTTAGAAGAAGACTCTAGAAGTCAGAGGAAGAATGAACACTTCTAGAGAGCAAACTGGTTTTTGGTTTGGCTATCACATAGAGATTGAGAAGGGAAAGATCATGGGAGGTATCTGGAAACGAAGACACAGTCTTAATTTTAATGAAAAGCTAATAAAAAATATTATTAAACTTCAGTACACATGAAGTTCTTCAAGAAACTTACTTTTAATATTCTTTAAAAATTAATTTAACAAATACACATACCTATGCCCATCATACCAACAGTCCCATTATTATTCACAGTTCCAATCTGCATATTCAAGATCTGACAAGTTTTCAAAACTTCTTAAAAATTTCCATTGAGTTATGATAGAGTTTTAAAGAGGTGTTGACCTCTCTCATTGTAATTAAATCTTTCCAATTAGTTCTGACACCTATAGTCATTTGTAAAGACGTCAAATACTTCTTTTCTTAGAATAGAATATTAACATTAGGGGCGCCTGGGTTGCTCAGTCGGTACGCACTGCCTTTGGCTCAGGTCATGATCTCAGGGTCCTGGAATCGAGCCCCACATAGGGCTCCCTGTTCTGCAGGGAGCCTGCTTCTCCCTCTCCCACTCCCCCTGCTTGTGTTCCCTCTCTCGCTGTCTCTCTCTCTCTCTGCCAAATAAATAAATAAAATCTTAAAAAAAAAAAAAAGAATATTAACATTGAGGATACATTTCATTCCCAAGTGGCTTTTTTCTCTATTCCTCTTTCATACTCATCCCACTTTGCTTGCTTTTAACTGGTATATGTATTATCTTATACCTAGTCCATTATCTCTTTCATTGTCACTTCCTCTCAATTCCTTTCCTTTCCCTACTTATATACTAATTATGAAATTAATAAAGTAGCTGGTTTCCACCTAATCAAGGACATGAAGTCTGCTCCTCAAAATAATTTAAACAAAGTCATTTTCTATGTTAGCACCCCCTTGTTTGTTTTAGAAATCATGAAGAAAAAAATACTGTGGTAAATCTGCCTCACCTTACCGCTATTGTCACTTTTCTGGGCTTTCAAAATGGTAATTTATGACAATAAAACAGCAGAGTCCAGTCCCAAACACACATTTAGCTTGCAATCATCAAGCTAGGAAAATTCTCTGCAGAGGACATATATAACATATGTAGAATTTATAACAAATGTAGAATTGCTGCTGAGTGTATCAGTGCTTTCTGAAACAAAAAAACAAAATTACAGGTGGTTTTTTAAAGTCCCAAAATTACTCTAAAAAATGTGTTTTTGTGTGTGTGTGTGTGTGTGTGTGTTTAACAGATATGACATTTGAGTATAATAAAATGGGATTTTGTGTTGACAATCAAGGCAAATGTGGGACACGTATCACTCTCAGTTATCCTTGGAAGGAAATAATGTGTTCCTGGATGTAAGTGTCTCACACTGTAGGTTGTTGTACCCTGGTCTCTATTTCCATTAGGGAGGCACTGCTATCAGAGTTAACTTCTAGCATCTCTTAGACCCCTTACTCATAGCAGCAAAGAAAGAGTAACAAATGTTATGAATGATCCTAGAAAAAGAATGGACAAACATTGTTCATCCCTTTTCTTCTTCCTTCCTTCCTCCTTTAAGAATTGTTACCCACAAAAGTCCACATTCTGGTCTGCCTATTGAAATTTTACTGGAATAGACCCCTATAAGGAAAATCATAAATTCGCCCAACATATTCTGGTCTGAGAAGATAAATCAACTTAATTCTAATGCACAATATTAGCAAGTCCCTTAGCTATTAGACTTGAAGCCACATTTTCGAACCTAGCTTTTGTCGATAAAGTGCTGTTTTGGTCTTCAATCTGCTGAAATTTTATGCTCTAAATATCTCAATTGTTCAGATATTAGCCAGGAAAATAGGAATATTATTTATTGGTTAAAATAAATCGCCATTTCTGTTCATTTAGGCTAGGGATATTGAGAGAGATACGGAGAGGAATGTGGGGATTATAACAATCCTTTATCAGGGCAGAAAAATTTGATAGCATATTCTTGTGATTGAAGCTGGTATAATTAAGCAGTTAGTTTCTTCTGCCGTGTAGCTGAGGCCTTTAGCCTTAGGCCAAAGGTATTTTGATCTTAACTTGAGATTGCAGTTTATGGAAATGTCCTTCAGCAAATGTCCGGGCCACCCAGACGTAAACACAGGAACTTGGGCTCCTTATGCCTAAGGCAAGTGTGAGCAACTCAGCATACACCAGCTGCATGAGGCTTCATGGGAACCTCAAAACATCAAGGCACTGCTTTCACTGCAAGTGGTAATGATTCAACTCCTCCCAGGACCCCGGGATCCAGCCCTGCATTGGACTCCCTGCTCAGTGGTGAGTCTGCTTCTCTCTCTCCCTCTGTGATCTCTCTTGCTTTCGCTTTCTCTCAAATAAATAAATAAATAAATAAAATCTAAAAAAAGAAGGGGGCAGAGGAATTAGTTTTCTGTTTTTATCATTTTTCTATTTACATCTAAATTTTAAAATGCAGGTTAAGTTTCATGTGAGGTACAAGCATAAGGCTGTGACCTTTTGACCTTTAAGTTATCTGTGCTCAGCCTAGATAATCAGGGGAGATAGGGTCTCCATATTTTCCTTTGTTTCTGGTAATATAAAAATTTCTCGGAAATACCCTGTCTTGAGGAATCAAGTTTTCTGGGAATCCAAGGAGGATATGGAATAGGTTGATAACATATGCAGTTACAGAACGATAACAAAATCTTCAAGGGGAGACTAATTAAACTAGGAGAAAAGATATTAAGCTTTCCTTGAGATAATCAGTTATATCCTGGAGGAGATGTTCCTCAGATATGAAGGGGAAAATGAGATCTAAAGGTTATGAAAGACATATATAAAAGGAAACATAAAATGCACCTGGATCTTACTTTTTTTTTTTTTTAATATTTATTTATTTACAGAGAGAGAGAGAATGGGGAGGTGGCAGAGGGAGAGAGAGAGAGAGAGAGAATCTTAAGCCGACTCGTCACAGAGGGCAGAGCCCCGTGTGCGGCTTGATCTCAAGACCCTGAGATGTCGACCTGAGCCAAAACCAAGAATCTGTTGCCTAACCGACTGCTCCACCCAGGAGCCCTGGATCTTACTGTTTTTAAGAAGGCAATAAATAAAGGGAATCTACCTTAGATTAGACCAAAAACTGATGGGGGCCTAAGGAAAGCAGACTGAGCAAGAGGCTCACAGTGTCAGTTCACTGAAATGAGTCACTTACGGGAACCAGGAGGGGAGGAAATTATGGAGTGGTGATTTCTTAAAGCAAGACTGGAACATCTAGAGGAAAAGCAATAGGAGTACAACTACAAGATTAAAATAGGTGAAACTGGGTGGCTCAGTTGGTTAAGCATCTGCTTAGGCTTGGGTCATGATCCTGGAGTCCCAGGTTTGAGTCCTACATCGGGCTCCCTGCTAAGCAGAGAGTCTGCTTCTCCCTTTGCTCCTCCCTCACCCCAGCTCGTGCTTTCTCTCTCTCTCCCTCTCTCTAATAAGTAAATAAAAATCTTTAATAAAATAGGTGAAACCAATTTAGAGGAATTTCAGGAGAAAAGATTGGGAATATCAGCATAACCTACCCAAAGATTTCTTGATAAGCTTCAAAGAGACACTTTTATGGTGGGGTGGGAGAGGTCACAGGAACTTTTTGTATCATGGAGAAGCATGGCCAAGAAATGTATGAAATTAGGACTCTAAGGGAAGGCTGAACAAAGACAGGGCATATATAGAAAGGACAATAATGGGTCACTGGATTTGGGGATTAATGGGCTAATAGATTCTGTGTATAATTGTTCAACTTACAAAAGTAAAAGTAAAAAACTTTTTCATATGTTTTTTGGCATATCATAGGGATATTTTCTGTGGGAGTTTGAGTACTTATTCAATAAATATAATTTACTAAATTGTGTTAATATTAACACAATTAAATATTTATTACTATTTAATACTTTTTACAAATTATACAGGCTAATCCTCAAAACCCTCCTGTTTTATATTTAAGGTGATAATATGCTGTGAAGTAAAGAACATAATTAACTCAACCTTTTGCCTTTTGATTCTTTATGTATATATTATTAAGAATTATTTTAAGAATTTAAATTTTGATTTAATTGTGAATGGAGAGAGCATTATCTTCTAAATGCTTTAATTTAACCCTGGAGAAAAATAGGTTTAAGTTAGAGGAGCAAGAAGCAGCATGTCCAAATATATTGCCAATGAGTACAGTTAATTGCTAAAGAATTTCAGTTGTTCTGAAAAGCTTAGCTATACAAGTCCACAAAACACAGAGAGAGTCAAATACATTTATTAGATGAATGTTGAAAGCTTTATAAAGACCTATTTCTCCCACTCAGACCTACCTATCCTCTTGTAGAGGGCATGGCTTCTGTAAGAAGCATAACTATGAGAGCCAATACTGCTCATCCTTTAGGATTTGCGTATTTACCTCTTCCCCTATTGCTTCTTAATATTTTTACTACTGTGGCTTAATGGCTTAATTTCTCCAAACAAGTTTTCTGTAAAACAAAATATACTAAACAGAAAATTTTTATAAAATAAAATCAATTTGACTACAAATAAAAGGGAAATGGTGATACTCTTCATCTCAATTTCTAAAACAGGCCTGTAAAAACGCGGTAAAGATTTCACAACTCTTATGGTTGCAATTGGTTCATGTTTATTAGTACAATTAAAAATTTAAAACCAACACATAAAAACAACTCTGCATCTTTTTATTGCCCTTCTTGCTGTATTTGAAATATATATTGATGAACTTGTATAACACATTGGAACATAGATGTCCCATGTTTCCAGCTCTTGTATATTATGATGAAAAGCACACCAATGGACAGATTCAATGATAAGTTTATGTAGCAACAGGAATCTTGAAGTCTGTACCTAGTTTTATTATCTATTGCCCATATAGGATGGTTCCCATTTCCAGAATTCTTACAAGATAGCTGAATGGCTTCTAATATTCATAAGACACTTTGGGCACTTACTCATTCAACCAACATTCTTTGAACTTTTACCACATGAAAGGTACACATGATTAGATTTTGGCAATCCAGAGACAGAAGAGACTACTTGACATATTTTCAATGTTTTGGGGAAACCCAAGCCATTAAGTATAATGAGTGCTGAGATCCATAATGTACTATAGGAACAAGGAGTAGGAATATATAACCCAGTTTTGGGGGAGAGTCTAAGATCTAATGTTTTGGATTTTTTTGGTGTTTTTTTTTTTTAGGGGAGGGAGTTCTTTTTTTTTTTTTTTTCCCAAGTGGAGGTGACATCAGAACTTGAAAAAATGGTAGTTAGCCAGATGAAGAAAGTGTGAAGAAAGCCAGTAATAAGAGATGATGGAAGTGATGCACAATAGGGCCAGTCTTAGAATTGTTAAAGTCTCAGCTAAACTCTAAAAATAAAAGAGAGGGAGAGAGTTATAGTCATCTCAATGCTACAGTGGAGGCTATACAAGAAAGGATGGGTTCCATCACCAGTACTGAAAGCATGAAAAATTCATAAGCATCAAAAACACACTTTTGTATAATACCACATGTTAAAGAACATGCAGGTTCTTACTGGGCCTCTAATGGTACAGGACTGAAAAAAGTATCAATAGCATTTTTAGTTCAGTAATCTGTTGGATTATTTTCCAGCAGAACAACATGAAGGAAAGGCAAAAACACCCAATAGGCAGATCTCATGAATTGAAGAGATTCCTGGGCTAAGACTACACTGGGCCTTAGGGTTAAAACAACTTTGGAGTTTTTCCTGTGAAAAGTGAAATACAAAGAGATCAGGAACAAAGAGAAGCAAACAGAAAAATGATAAAGATCTTTAAATACATATGTGCTTACATGAACCAAGAGATACTCTGGGCAGACCTGAAGAGAAGTACCACCATTGTTAATCTCTAAATCAGCAAAGCAGGAGTACTTTTATTTTGTCCTCTGAGAGAGGGAATGGTATAAGTAGAATTTTCCTCAGAAAATGGACAGTCCAGTACCACAAATTCTTGTTAAGTGAATCCTCCCAAATAGTTAAGGTTGGCAAATTGTCGACAACTCTAATACTGATTAAATTACCAATGAATGAAAAAGAAGGATGGCTCTAACAGCTGGTGAATTTTTTTTTTTTTATTAAATGCTCTATGAAAATGAGATTGATATAATCACAGTCTTAAATTCCCCATTCATTCTTTGATTATTTGTTAGAGTGGAATACATGAAATTTGTGGGAGTTGAAATCACTCTGGAGATGCTGAGGTAGATTTGTTCCTGCCTGATAAAACATTTCTGAAGCAGTTCAAGAAGATACATCATTCTTCATCATCTGTGGGGGCACACTCCTAGACTGGCTATAGACTGGTCATCTGAATGCTATAGGTTAAAAAGGCTGAAAATCAGGGGAGTAAGACACCAGTGTTTTCCCATCAGTGGCTCTCCAAAGGGAGACATCGTTTAGATTTCCTAGCACATGGTTCTAATAACAATAAATTGTATTTGGATTTATTTTGTTTCTAAGTTTTCTAAAGATAATGTATCCCTTTATTGTCTCCATCCCTCAGCTGCCCCATTTTGATACACCACTGATTTCCTTCACTCACATTTTAATACTAGCCAATTTGCCCAGATGTTCTCTTCTTTTCATCCTTCTACTTATTCTTCTCCAAATCTGTTTCTAATCTATTTGGTCAGAATTTCATATTCTTTGGATGATAGTTCATAAATGGATAGGGATTCCTGCATTGAAAGGTATGCATGTAGTTCATACATTATTTTTCTATGACTATTTAGGTAAAGCTTTAGGCTAAGCTCTCTCAGTTACCCAATTTGATTCACTCAGTTTAGGTTAATGGCCTTGTATATTCAATAACATCTTTCATGTCTTCAATGACAATCTATAAAATCAGAAGCATAACTGGCTCACCTTCAACTCCTAATACCATTATAACAAGCAAATAAGTTATTTGCTTCTTCGATATCCATTTTTCTTTCATTTCTCCTTCCTACCAATCTCAAACTTCCTTTTGGACATCTCACGGATTCATTTTGAGTTTCACCCTCAGCTCCATGGGTTAAGCTAATTTAAGCCAAATATAGTGAAATCATTTGAGCAGAACAGACAAATATTGCAGTAGTGGGCATGTGTTATAGACAGAATGTTTGTGTCCTCCCCAAATTGGTATGTTGAAATCTAATTCCCAGTACAACACTATTAGGAGGTGGAGACTTTGGGAGGTAATCAGGTCATATGGTGGAGCCCTCATGAATTGGATTAGTGCCTCATGAGATGAGGACAGAGAGCTAGCCACATGAGAATGAAGAGTCTGCAACCAGGAAGAGGTCCCTCACCAAAACTGGACCATGCTGGTAACCTGATTTCAAGCATTGGGAACTAAAAGATATAAATTTCTGTTGTTTATAAGCCACCCAGTTGAAGGTACCTTGTTATAGCATCCCAAAGTTATTAAGAGCATGCAACATAAAACTTACTAAGAATGAGTCATAATTTGTGTAAGGAATGCAGAATCATAGTTTTGTTTTCCTAAATAGAATCTTGAAAGTGTAAAAATGAGTTGCAGGTCATCTTGTGATAAAAAAATGGAGCCTGTGTTAGAATGAAGACAACATATTTGAGGCAGAATAATAAGATACAAATTAGATATTGATGATATCATTTAGCCCCTGTAGTTTTACCTAAAATATGGATATTTTTCTGCTTATGAACTAACATTATTTATTCTGTTTAAATAGCAAACTTGCACTGAATGCGCTAAGCATTTTTTCAAATATCATAAACATCAAACAAACCTTTAAGATTTTATGATTATTATTATTCTATTTACAGGTGAAGAAACTTTCCTCAAATCCTATACCTAGTTAGTATAGGAACTGGAATTCAAATCCCAACAATCTGACTCCAGGGCTTGAATCATTAACTGCTTTCTTAGAGCTGCCAGATCATTCTATTACAGCATTCTTACGACTTGATCATTTTCATCTCTTACTTCAAAATGACTGCATCTTTTTCTTAAATTACTTTATTCATCTGTTGGCATTCACAATTTACTTTTTGTTCCCTGCAGCAGTTGATCTTTTAAAAATGTGTATTTGAGGGATTTTTTTCCTTTAACTGTGTTTGATGTTTATTTTTGTTTTCTTCCTATTTTCTTCTATCCCGTGTCTCACTTATAAAATATTGGATTCTTCATTTTGGGAAATAATCTTTTTGGAGCTATTTTCATTTGTTATTTTTGTTTATTCTTCCTATTCATCATTTGTTAAGTCAAGTCAGGATGGTTACTTTCCTAAATAAACAACAACAATTTTAGAGCAGGCTTCTCAGAGCAGTTTGATATGCATATGAGTATGGCTGGATTTTTACATTTAGGTATTCATCTCTAGGTTTGGATTATATGAAATCAATTTACATATTGCATTATTTGGAAACAGATACTGAACAAAGAGAAATAGGAAAATCACTTTATTACTTTATGGAGGATATAACTGGTTGATAGATACAGATCTATATTAGTTATTGGCTAAAAGAAATGGATCCCTATCTATCATCTACCTACCTACCTACCTACCTACCATTAAAGTATTTAAACAAGGAAACTATAGACTGAGGTGGTTCTAACATGTTGGTAGCCTACATAAGCAAAGCAAAATTTAAGCCAAAGTCAATGCACTCAAATTTGAAAAAGTGAAACTTAGGAACAACCAATCCCAGCTAATCAGGTTTTCCCAAATAAGGTAAACCACTTAAGCTATAACCAGTGAAAAAATTTCTTTGCATTGTTTCTACCACTCCAGTATAAAAACTTTGCACCTACCTTCTATTGGTGGAATACTCCTAACCATTTTTGGTTAGGTACTACCAAATTCAAATCAATGTTTATTTTTTAATTTTTTTTATTAGACAGAGAGAGAGTACAAGCAGGGGGAGCGGCAGGCAGAGGGAGAGGGAGAAGCAGGGCTCCCACTGAGCAGGGAACCTGATGTGGGGCTTGATCCCAGGACCCCAGGATCATGACCTGACCTGAAGACAGACGCTTAACCTTCTGAGCCACCCAGGCGCCCTCAATGCTTGTTTAAATAAATAATCCTAAATTTTAATGTGCTTCAGTTCACCTTTTAAAACTATTTCTCCTTTTTTTTGGATCCTTTATGGCTTTTACTGAGCATATTGTTTAAGTATATTTTGTGTTGAAGAATATGTTCCTTTAAATTTAGATACATTCGTAATTGCAAATTGTGGAAAGTATATCAGAGAAGAGTCCTATCTTATGCAGGGTTTATGGTACACTATAAAAATATCCCTTTTACAAATGCCTCACAAATCTCTACAATTTTCTGACCACTGGCTGAAAGTTATCCCTTCTATAGTACACTTGATTTTATTCTCTGCCCAATTATGAGGGTGGGTTTCATCTGCAATTCACCAAAATGTTTCCCTTTCAGTGATTTTACCCTTTTATAAGATAGCCTGATTCCAGATACGCAGTACAATCATCAATATTTCTTTTTCTTCTACTACATCTCCCCAAGGCTATGAAATTTTGCAATTAAAATCAGCTTTGGCTCTCAAGCACTGTGAAATTAGTCTGCCACAGTTTAATGAATGCTGACAAAGTATACAAGATACCTGAATGAAAGAAAAGGTCTTTACAACTAACCTATGGCAATAAAAGTAGCTAGTGTTAGTGTTTTCACCAGTTCCTCAAGCCCAAGTTCTCACAAGGCAACATGAAGTAGAAAAGGTTATTCCTGCACATATCCTGGGTGCCTTATAGCAGAGAGACCCTAAGCATAAGGAAGCTGATTCTTTTATAGTAGGCAATAAATTGAGAGTCACTATCTTTATAATCCTGAACAGCACATGAATCTGCCCTTTTCTCTAAAAGGAGACAATATTTCTCTCTTCCAAGACTGTTGACAATAGAAAAATATTTGAAGAGACAATTTACAACAAAGACAGTGCCTCTATTCACAAGACGCACACAAATGTAGGAGACTCACAGGAAATAATCTTACAGTATGGGCTAGTTATCCATTCTCTTAGCCTGACATTCTCTTAATTCCATTATACAGGTTTCTTCGGAGGCAGATATGTGATTCAATCATGACTCATTACAGTTGGGACTCATATCAACAATATGGCAGAATTCACTCAATATTCATTGTATAAACTGCAAGTCTTCAAAATATTAACACTCTAAATTTAAAAAGTGGAAAAGTGAAACAATTCCTGCATATGTAAAATATCCTAAAATTGGTTTTGAAAGTATTTTTCTATTTTATTTTTGAAAATGAAAATCTCACTTAAAACTGAATGAGTCTTTGCAGAAATACTTTATTTAATAAAGACCCATTTTCTTTTTATTTTCTAGCAGCCTCTCAATTGCTGATGTATTTAGCAGTTGTCAGGATATTGGTACTGCTCCATTTTATCCCAAAGAGATTTCTTTAACTTACATTCTTATTAAACATTCAATTTTTGTATGACTTCAAAAAATTTTTGCCATAATTAAACATAAATGGTTTGGGTACTTTTTATATTTCACTGATTACTGCTACAAAGAAATATCCTATTTGCTTACAATATATTGATCATTTTTTAAAGTAATTCTGTTCCATTAAGGTAAATTTTTTTGTCCACACTCATTTAACAACTTCTTTGTTAATAGATGATTGCTATATGTTTTGGGTTCTGGACCCAATTCCAATTCGGTGGGTGAGTGGATTTCTTTACCTCACTAAGCAATTCTCAGACACCAGCTGAGTGTCCTACAATTCAACACAATTCTGATGCTATCTATTTAGAGATAGCATCAGATCCCACGGGTTAAGGGCTCAGTCCCACAAAACTGTCTTCCCCTGCACTTTAAATGCCAGTTATAAGCCAAGGTTGTCACCTGTGCTTCTGACTGAGTAGCTATCAATTCCAACAACTCCCTCCTTGAATTTGATTAGTTTGCAAGAGCAGCTCACAGAACTCAGGCAAATATTTTACTTACTAGATTACCAGTTTATTATAAAAGCATATGACTCAGGAACAGCAAGGTATAAGAGATGCATAGGGCAAGGTTGGGGAAAAGGCCTCCATGCCCCCCTCCAGGTGCACCACCATCAACTTTGAAGTTCTCAGAACCCATCCTTTGGAGTTCTTTTTTTTTTTTTTTTTTTAAAGATTTTATTTATTTATTTGACAGAGAGAGACACAGCGAGAGAGGGAACACAAGCAGGGGGAGTGGGAGGGAGAAGCAGGCTTCCCGCCGAGCAGGGAGCCCGATGCGGGGCTCGATCCCAGGACCATGGGATCATGACCTGAGCCGAAGGCAGACGCTTAACGACTGAGCCACCCAGGCGCCCCTCCTTTGGAGTTCTTATGGAGGCTTTATTACATGGGTATGATTAATTAAGTAATTGGCTATTGGTGATTGATTTAACCTCCAGCCCCTCTCCCCTTCCTGGAAATCAGGGAATGGAGTAAAAGTTTCACCCCTCTATTCATGGTGGATTTCCCTGACAATCAGCCCCTGTTCTTAGATGCTTTCCAAGTTACCTCATTAACATAAATCCAGTTGTGGTGGAAAGAAGTTTGTTATGAATAACTAGCCACCCATTTCACCTTAATGACTCTGCAAAAATTTCAGTAACTGGAAATAAGAAAACAATTATGACAAAAGTTGCTCCCATTGCTCTTATGTCTCAGGAAATCCCAAGTTTGGGGATCTTTGATCTAGGATGGTGGATGAAGGTCAAATGTATGTGTGACATATATTTTGGTCATCTAAATGGTCAAACATATACTTCTTATAAATCACAATATTGCACTATGATATTCTTTCATAATCCACATTTTCAAATATTCATATTTTCCTCAAGGTGGAAGTTGTTCTACAACAGATGGTCAAAATCTGTCCGCAACAGCTGTCATATGGTCTTTTCTTTCTCTCCAGGTGCATTTATTTGTTTGCTTTCACCTGTGAGTTCTGGAAATCCCATTGGGTTGAATTAAACAAGTGTAACAGAGCTTGTAAGGAAAGCCTAACTAAAAAAGAATTTGTGTCAAAAAGGTTGTTAGGCACTTACCTATTTTGAAATACTAGCTAGTCTATATTTTCATATTTGTGCTGTCATACCCCCACCAATACTATGCCTTGCCATTATTAATATTTGACACTGTTAGGCAAAACAAGTTTAGCTCTTTGCTAACATGCTCCAGAGTATTTACACTGAGAAAACACCCACTGCTCCAAATACATAGCAATGACTAAAAAGAAATGTGAAAAGAAGGAACCAGAAAGGCATAGATGAGTTTAAACACAAGGATACATTCTTACTAAAAAAAAAAAAAAAAAGTTACAAAATGTTGAGTGACACTAACCTCTGGTTGATAAATAGTATGTGGTACCAGACAATATGATTCCTCTGGGGAAAAGGGGAGTGACTGTCCACATAGATGAGGAAAGGATAGGCAGTAGTGCATCTCTTCTTGTGATAAAAGAAAACTGCTGAAAAACAAAGATTAGCAATATACTGACTTGGGTTAAGGCTTTGAAAAAAACAGGGACCAAAAGAGATGGTGAAGATAGTCAGGAAACCAGTACCTGATCTATGCTGTGTATTCTGCTCATGCTGAATCTATGGTATCACCAATATGCATAGAGAGTAATAACATAAAAACATGATTATAAGATCAGGTTCTGTATTACGGTCTAGGGAGTGTGTGATGAGCAACTTCAGTTCTGCTAGGTAGGGGGAGTGTGTACAAAAAATGAAAGGTATGAGCGGCTGCAGGGAGGGAGGAAAGGTAATAAAGACGTGGAGACAGATACAGAGTTAGAGATGAGAGGACAAAATCCCCATCAAAAATGAGTTTACAAGTAAAAATTTAGGACAGAGAAAAACAAGGAGAGAAAGAAAACTAATATTAATAGGAATTAATCTATAATAGAAATGGGATTTCCCTAGAGACACAACTTATTTATATATCAATATATTAAGTATTGGGATACTCAAAGGGAAAAAACAAAGCCACAATTTTAAACAAATACAAATTTTGAAAAATAAAAAAAAAATATAAACTATGAAGACAAGATTAGGCATATATTTGTAAGAATAAATTAGAAATTTGGGAAATGAAAATTAAAGTCATAAAGAAATATTATAAGTTGATAAATTCTGTGCTTGATACCATCAAAGATTCAAGTAGTGAATTACAAGTAGTAAAACTAAACTTTTGAAATTTTCTGTGGTGACTATGATGAAATTTTTTTCATGAAGTTAATTTGAGCACTCATGTTAACCTATGGGAACAATTATATTAGCCAATTTGAACACCGTGAAGCCAGTTTGAACATTCCATCTTAATATATGTTCACTCTTTAATAGGTAAAAAAGGAAAATGAAAAAACAAAAAAAAGGCCTTCATTCAAAGTAAATCAAAAGGCCACATTATAACCTGACTTCACAACTACCTGTTGCCCTGTATTCAAGTATATCTGCTTTACTTCCTCCATGCCCACTCCACCCCATATCTTGTAACATTTGGCTTGCCTGCTTTCCAGTCTACTGCAGATGGGATCTCTCATGAGGTCTAGGAGAGTTTTTTGACAAGTGTCAGGACTGTTTTCCTCTTTTCCATTTGTGATACAAAAGCAAGAGAAACTTTATTTTTCATTATTCCTAGATCATATTATGTGGAAAGTTTGGTTTGTTTCTCTTTGGGGTTTTTTGTGTCTACCTAATTGCATGCAATGTCCCATCCCTCTTGCAGTCAAGGTCTAGGGTTGGACTTTTCCAGTGGGAGACATGACTTCCCGAAAGAAAAAGGTATATTGAATAGACAAAACACCCAATTCTCATCCCATGGCCAGTGGACACAGTTAATACAGGGACTCTTCCAGGTGCCAGGGACATATTAGTGACCAAAACAAATTAAAACCATTGCCTGCTGGAACTTGCATATGGTGTATGACTATATGTGTGTGTGTTGGCAGTATGAACAATAATTACAATAGACAAGTAAATTTAGTCTGCTAAATGATGAAAATGTGAAACTTCTGGGTAGCCTAAAATAATAATAGGAAATAACTTCATGACCATGAAATCTCTATGCAAAAATCACACCCTCAATAATACCTGATGATCAAGAATATCAAAACTGGGTAACAAGGCTAAAATCCAAGTGTCAGCAGGTTGCATTCCTTTTTGGAAACCCTAGGGAAGAATGTTTTCCTGCTTTTTCCTGCTTCCAGAGGCTGTCGCCTCCCTTGCCTCAAGGGAGCCCTTCCTTCCTCAAAGCTGGCAATGACCTCTCGTGTCTTCCTCACATCATATCATGCTAACAACTGACACTTCTCCCTTCCTTTTCCACATATGAGGAACATTTGTGATTACATGGGGCTCACCAAGAGAAACCAGGATAATTTTCTCATCTTAAAGTCAGTTGATTAGCAAATTAACTCCATCTGCAACCTTAACCCCCTTGCCATGTAACATAATATATTTATGGGTTTCAGGGATTCGGACATGGACATCTTTGGGGGCTCATTATCTCTCTTATCATACAGTGCTTGTTAATGTTCTGCCTTACCAAAACACACACTTCAGGTCTTTGTGGCCCTTAAGGATCCCAAAATTTCTGACTACATGGACATGTTGTAGACCTTGACAGATTAATAGATTATCCACTGCTTTAAATTTCTGTTCCATTTCTATAGACTAAGGTTTTTTGTTGTTGTTTTATAATTTAACCATCATAAACTTAGGTCAAAATAAAAATAATTGTAACACTATTTAAAGTATTGCCACCACTTTAAAGTACTAGTAGTAAATTAGGTTCAGGCAGAACAATAGAATAGAAGATTGTGTGGAAATATCGAGCGGCAGGATTGGGAAGCCATGAATACTGCAGCAAAAACCAGGAAAGAATATTTAGAAGTGATACAGAGGTCCAGAACTTCTTGAGTATAAAAGATAAACTTTGCCTAAAAAACTCTGTATTTTTAATCCACTAAGAGAATTTAATTCTATTTAAGATCACCACAACCTCAGAATTATACCATCTGCTCTATTTGGTTGAACCATTTGGAATATATCACAAATAGAGAAATAAATACCATGGCTTATGTCCCTGTTAATATTTGTGACTCTGAATACATTTCCTACTGCTTCCTACACCCAACCCTGATAGCTGACAGATACAATTTGTCACTATTTTTGAATGTTGGTTTATCTTTTTCACCACATGCTTAAGAAACTTGCTTTAAAAAAAAAAAAAGTAAAATTTTCTTGATGTACAAGAACTGAATCTCTTGAGACTGATAGTAACCTACCTTCAAAATCATTATGAAGTTCTGCTTCTATAATCTGATCAGAATCAAGAATGGTTTCAAAACATATAATTGAGGAACAGTCCATTAAAATGAGTATGAAATATTAATATCATTTTATAATTCTATTAATTTATTAAGAGCCTATAAGATGCCCTTCTAGTATTCTTCATCTTGTGTTGTAAATGTACATTTACATTAAAATCTGTTTCCAAAATCGGAAATATTTTGATCTTTTTGGCTCCTCAGTGCATAATATAGCACAGACTCACCTACACTATAGATAATGGGTCTGAGTTTATATATATATATATATATATATATATCTCATATATATAATATTTGTTAAATTAAAATGAAATGCATAAATGAAAAAATGAATGAATACCTATAAATTTATCTTTTTAGTAGTGTCTGGTTTGAAAACTTGGTGGTGACCGTGTTCACCAAAATTTTTCAGTTATTTCATTCTTTGTTTGCCTATGATTTAGTATTGCTTGTGATAAGCAAAGAAGCAGAGAAACAGAATCACCCATTCAATAAACAAAGAACAGAACTGCTAGTTTAATTCAATTTATAGTATATTAAGGATAGCAATATTGCCAAGGCACAGAACTACTTAAATTATTGTCTAGGTATCCATAACAGTCCTGAGTGACAAGCTCAAATGTCTTTATTCACTCTAATTCAGAGTTTTCCTCTTTCTTAAATTTTCTCTATTTGCATATGTTGATGAATATGTGTGTGTGTGTGTGTGTGTGTGTGTGTGTGTATTCTTTATATGTTGTCAAAATTTATTTATACAAAACAAATCCTATGATATCTGGGATTTGGGGTTCAATTCAGAATTATCCAGTGGGGCATGGCAGGTGATTATTAGGGCATATAGACAAAAAACTACTGGTCATGGTTCATAATTATTGAGCTGGTTCACGCTGACATGTAGGTTCTTTTTGCTACTTTTTCTATTTTTGTTTATGTTTGAAATTTTTCATTAGAAGATGTTAAAATATGTCAAGGCATGTGAATACTAAAAACAAAACAAAACAAAAAACAACGTTTTTTATATCCTAGTATTGCTTTCCTTGATATATTCAAATGCCTGGATGAAATTTGGATATATTATACTTTAGGCTCAGCTACTTCTCTTATTTATCCTAGTGTATGGGCATTTATTTGTCCTCAGATGCCTGCAGGAACTGAGAAAGAACAGTTAACAGCTGCTTAATTTTCCACATGTTTCAGTATAGTTAGATTCACCCACATGATTTTGTCTGGTGCTTTGATGCAGGAAAATGAAGGATGTTGTTAACAAAATAAGTGAGACTTTTAAAGATAACAGTACAACAAAGAGCATTCAGAGGACATGAGTTTGGGAAAGTATAAAAATAAAAAGAACACTGACAGTTACTGGACAAGCTTGGAAAATACCAATTTTACTAGGGGAAAATTTGCATTAAGAGAGGAGGAGAAAAACTGACACTTGACCTTTAATTGGGAATATAAATGTAAAGCATTACCTTTTTAAGTTGATATGTGCAGTCTCAGACTAAAGAAGTCAAAACATGTTATTCCTTTAAAACTACTTGATTTTTTTTTTTACTACTGCAATTTAATAATGGAAATAAACCCTCTATTAGAATTTAAGTTAGAAAAACAGAAATGGAGGAGTGTAATAAGATAATATCTTGTAATAATATCTATAAGGTTGAAAAATAATAAGTCAATAGATTCTTAATTTACTAATATGGAGCTACATAATTTATGTATCTACTTTAAATTTTAATTTTAAATCCCAATACCATAGCCATAGAAAGAGAGAGAGAAATAAATATGGGAAGCAAATTGGAAAGAGTAAAACAGGGGCACCTGGGTGGCTCAGTCAGTTGAGTGGCCAACTCTTGGTTTTGGCTCAGGTCATGCTCTCATGGGTCCTGCGATCTGGCCCCACATTTGTTGGGCTCCCCACTCAGCAGGGAGTCTGTTTCCTCTCTCCCTCTCTCTCTGCCCCAACCCTCCATTCCCGCACTGTCTCAATCTCTCCCTAAAATGAATCTTTTTTAAAAATTAGTAATGCAGACCAAGAAATGGAAGAAAAAAAGGAGGATAATGTGTATTACTGTTTTTTTCAGAGGTTTCCTGAATATTAGATAAATGATCCTTGGCACTCTGCTTTTCCCTGGTTTGCGAACTTCAGATCAGTATTATCACACAGCTTTTGAAATGCTAAGGAGCTATTTATTCATGAATAAAAAGAATATGGCTTACTTTTTTCCATCCAGGTCCTAGTACAGTGTGCTTCACACACAGTATGACTTAAGAAAATCTGAAACACATACCATTTATGGCTAAAGTTGCTGTGTTTCTTCATACATTTCATAGAATGAAAATTAATTCCATATTCAAACACTAATATAAAGCAACAAAAATTGAAATAAAAACATATGAAACATATGAAAATTAAAAGAAAGCACAAAGTCTAAGAACATACAAATTAGTGATTTTATTGCAGATACTCAGATTTTTGCTCCAGGAAATGAGATAGGTAAATTGTTTATTATTTTCAATCTATACAATGGGAATTTATTTATATATTGAATATTCTTTGGCTGATTCTTATGCTAGACATTGTTCAAAGGAAATAAAAGTCTTGTTCTTGTGCAGCTTGTATCCATATCTCATGGGGAAAACAGATGAGCAGATAAAAAGTCACAACTCACTATGAGGTCAGGTAATTATTAGGTGTTGCAAAGTTAATGAAAACATATGGGAGGGGAGAGAGAAAGAGAGAGAGAGAGAGAGAATGGAATTATAGGTTCAATGGACCTTAAATCAAAAACGGAAGAATATTGGCAATCTCACGTGGTTCAACTTTGTATATTATATTGACTGCTCACATAACTCCTTTCTTACACGGAAAAAGTCGAGCAGGTAAAGAACTGAGGGAAAAAGCAACATCCATTTCTTTAGAAGAGCATTTCAGATGGAAGGAACAAGTACAAAAGGCCTGGAGTCCAGAGCAGCCATGGATTTTTTTTATAAGAGACTAAGTGTGGCTTGAATGGAATGAGAAAGAGGAGTTGTGCGAAATGATGTCAAGGGGGTCACAAAGAAATTAGAGATTTCTCTGTGAGAAATTTGGATTGCTATTCTAACTGTAATGGAAGGCTTTTGAGAACTTTTAAGTGGAGTTGTGAGATAAGTAGTTATATATTTTAAAATAGTAACTCTGGGTTTTGTGTACAGAACAGACTGTATAATGTACAAGAGTGGAAAAAGGATCAAGTTGTTAGGTTATTTTGGTCAATGTGAGAGGCTAAGTGGCTCGAATCAGAATGGTATTGGTAGAAGAGATAAGAACTGTAGAGAAGAAAGATGCATATTATAGGTGGACAGAATTTATCATTAATAGATTGTAAAACATGAGGGAACATGAAGAGTTAAATGACTCCAAGTTTAGGGGCCTGAGTTAATGAAGGTAACATTTCCTGAATTGGGTAACATCATTTATGGAGCAAGCTTGGAGGGAAATTGAGAATCAGAGTTTGCCCACGTTAAGTTTACATGAGTCTTGAGATCGTGGAGGAAGTTAGAAATGGAGAGATAAATATAGGGAGAGTCACCTTTGTCTAGATAGAATTTGAAGTTATCGGCTTGGGTGAGTGAG
The DNA here is from genome assembly GCF_004348235.1 of Phoca vitulina. NCBI lineage: Eukaryota > Metazoa > Chordata > Mammalia > Carnivora > Phocidae > Phoca > Phoca vitulina. The sequence goes on from NW_022589708.1 coordinate 47,925,418, forward strand.
CCAGGGAAGGAGTCTTGATAGAGAAGAGGACTAGGCCTTATGTCAGTACAATACATACAGATAGAAAGATGAGGATATATAGCAAAGACTACTTGAGGAAAAAACAGAGGAGGAAGAAGGCAAAGAGATGCTAACTTATTCAAAGAGGGTGGCTCAGTCGGTTAAGCGACTGCCTTCGGCTCATGTCATGATCCTGGAGTCCCTGGATCGAGTCCGGCATCGGGCTCCCTGCTCGGCAAGGAGTCTGCTTCTCCCTCTGACCCTCCCCCCTCCCATGTGCCCTCTCTCTCATTCTCTCTCAAATAAATAAATAAAATCTTAAAAAATAAATAAATAAATAAATAAAAGCATATATCATTTCATATTTTTCTCTGAACTCCTGAAAAACATTAGGTATCTATTTGTGTCAATATACATAAAGATTTTTCCTTGCCCATTTAAAAAGTAAGGGATCTTAAATTCTAGGAAGAAGTTGTGCAAATTATGCAATTATGTATTTAAATGCAACCCTATGCAGAAGTTATACAATAGGTATGTATACGTAATGTGTAGGATAGAGTGGCACAAAGGAGGGAGACATTAGCTTGTTATGCTACACTTTGAATCAATCTACTAGTTGGATTCTTTTCATCCACGTGATTTGTCCTCTTGTTTCATTCTTAGTCCCAACCATAATATCTGATAGGAAAAAATTATCTTTATTTGGGCTTCCTCTCATCCCCTCTCTTTTTTTATACAAATTAAATGTAGTTTTAAACTTAGAGGTCTTTTATCTCCACATCATCCTCAGTTAACAAACATGCTTCAAAGTAGATCAGCTGAACCTGGTCTTTTCTCTACATGCCTGTGTTAATTCATAACGTATTTCAATCTATGTGACTTCATATTCATGACATGCAATCACAGAAGAAAATTATTTAATGGCTAGGATAGCAATGCTGAAGTTGAAAGAAAGAGAATCAGGAACAAAATCCTGAGAAATGATTCTTAATTACTTGGTTTGGATGGCAAGCACTTTTGGTGAAGTCAGTTACTTTTATGTGATTTTTGTGATAGTAGGTGATGCCTCGCATTTGTTATATATGGTTTTGTTTTCAGAATGCCATGATGAAGTGGTAAAAGGCAGAAGAATTGCATCAGAGATCTGAATAAGAAGCATTTTTCCCTCATGCCAGCTACGTGATCTTGTTTACCTGAGAAACATGGCTTAGACTTCATTTTCTTAACTACAAAAATGAGGAAAATTAAACAGGATTATATCTGCCCTTAAAATTTTATGTAAGGGCACATAAAAATGTCCTACAGACACTAAAATACAGCAAAAAATGTTTTTTCATAGCATTTACTAAATGATTTTGTATTTCAGGCATATGTTATGACCCATGCATATCTGATTTCATAAATATTGAGCTGAATCCCATTATGGTTCTACTTAAATTTGATCAGAAAAAGCATGACTTCTTTCTCATTAGGTATGCATTTCTTGGTAGTAGGTCATTGCTTACAGTAGCATTTGCAGATTCCATAAGGACAGGTCTTAGAGCCTTTCTCAAAACAGCTGCTTTTGTTTTTATGCTCTTAATTTGTAAAGCATATGAAGTACAGGTCAGTTCATTCCAATATGTTTTGTTATTGAGAATATAATAGGCTTCTCTTCCACATATGAGGCTCTGAGAAAAGCCACTGAAGGGCTATGCTAACTTTATGATAATGGAAGTAATCCATGAAGCAAAAGAAGAGAAATAGAAAAACTGCATAAGTTTAAGCGATTCAAGTATATATTCTTGTTCCCTTGAAATATTGGATAAGTTTTCAATGAGTTGTTTTGGTTTTCTTTCCTAATACTAGAAAAATCTCCTCAAAATGTCAGACAATTGTTTTATATGGAAAAATAAAACGGTGAGTATGAAAAGGTACACTGAAAATTAACTGAACAGTAACAATGCCTAAATATATAATTTGGTGCTGATGAAACAGCGAGTGTGAAAGTATAATTTAAAAGCAATTATTTTATTTTTCAGGCCATACAGGAATGGGGTGTTATGTAGGCTTACCAGTAAGCCTAGTCTGGCTCTCTGCAGAAGACCGTAATCCCGAAGAGATAGACAAGAAAACATTGAAAGCCCTACCCTTGCCTCAGCTTCCTGCATAAAGAGCATTTGTGCATTTGCAGCCTATGTGTTAAAGAAGGGAAAAACAGATGGAGTTCAGTGGATTCCTTCCATTGAATAGATGGAACTGAGTGTTTGAGGAGCCCATAGGTATTTGAGCTCATATGACATATACAAGAGAAGAGAAACTTGCACAGAAAGAGAACTCTGGAGTTATGTAACAGGCACCTCTCACGTATTCAACAGAGTACTAGTGAGCAGACGTATGTGCAAAAACTACCCAAAGTCAAGGAAAGAACCAAATTTAAAAGAATTAGGTGGAAGAGTACCTGGTGCTCACACAAAGTTGAGAAGAGTGCCGATTCCTATCACCTAGACTAGGAAACCTCACGATTCATGGGTATTGGTTAGATTACTTAGAATAGTATTGCCATGCTTGTGGGACTAATGACCAGTAGACTCATTTTCAACAAGGGGCTATTTTTGCTCCAAAGGATATTTGGCAATTTATGAAGAGTCTGGATGTCACCAACAGGACGGGGGTTCTATTGGCATCTAGAGGTAGAGGCTAGGTGTGCTAAATCATCTTCATTGTACAGAAAAACCACCCTCCTCCCCTCTATCAGCCAAATCAACATGACAACAACAAAGTTTCATCTGGCTCAAAATGTCAATAGTATTAAGGTCAGGAAAACCTGTCCTAGGCTAAACAATACTCAGATCCTGCCAATCAAATTTTAAAGAGATCTGAAGAAATCACACTATTTCCAAGTAAATTAACTATGCCCCAGAACATCAAAGGTATTTGTAAAAATTCAAAAATAGCCAGTATCCAGCAAGATAAAATCCACAATATATTGCATACAATTAAAGAAATTATCAGCATATAAAGCAGAAAAATGACTCATAATGAAGTGAACAAATAATTCAAACCAACCCACAACTGACAAACACATTAGAATTACCAGCAAGAATTCAAGCAATCATTATAACTGTGTCCATACATTCAATGAATTAGTAGAGACATCGAAGTTATAAAAAATAGCCATACTGATTTCTAGAAATTGGAACTATATGAAAAATGTATTGAAAGAAAAAAATAGATTAGACCTTGCAGAAGAAAAGATCAATGAAAAGAAATTGTAATAGGAAGTATGCAAAATAGAACACAAAGAGAAAAAAAGAGGAACTAAAAAAATGAATAGAACCTTAATGAAATGTGTAGCACATCTTCAAGTAGTCCTATTTACATTGAAGTGGTATTCCCAAAGGAGAAAACGATATACATATATATATATATGTTTGTATGTGTATATATATGTATGTATATTTATGTGTATATATAATATTTATATTTATAGATATAAATAAAATTATATGAATATATAGAATATATAAAACAAAAAATACTTTAAGTAATAATGGCTGAACATTTTTCAGATTCATAGAAAACTATAAACCCTGAGATCCAGGGAGGTCAATCAATAAATTCCAAGCCCAGAAACTATGAATAAAACTACCCCCAAGCACATCATAATCAAATTGTTTAGAAACAGGTGGTGAAGAGAAAATCCTAAAAGTAACCAGAGAAAAAACATTATATATGGAGAAACAAAGATAAAGATGACAGCATCTTTTTCATGGGAAATTATGCACATGAGAAAATAACAGTACAGTAACTTAGTACTAAGAAATGGTAAAACTAAAATTCTATATACAATGAAATATCTTTCAAAAATAAGGATCAAACACTTTTCCAGACATATGAAAGCTGATTTTATCACCAATAGTCTGTTTTCACAGCAAAATCCTATGAGTGATTTTTCAGATCTGACCATGGGCAATTATCCTGCGGCTTATTGTAGAACACTGTCCTGTCCACACAAGATTCATATTGAATTTAAAAAGTTAACTCAAAATGGATCATAGACCTAAATGTAATACTTAAAACTATATGACTTCTAGGGAACAGATAGGATAAAATCTAGGTAATCTTAAATTATATCAAAAAATTCTTGGATACAATACCAAAAGCCAAGTTTATAAAGGCAAAATACTGATACACTGGTCACTGTCAAATTTAAAGCTTCTGTTTTTGTTTTTTTGTTTTTTTTTTAATATCTGAGAGAGAGAGAGTGCATGCATGAGTTGGGGGGGAGGGGCAGAGAGAGAGAGAAAATCTCCAGCAGATTCCTCACTAAGCATGGAACCTGACATGGGGCTTGATCCCATGACCCCAAGATCATGACCTGAGCCAAAATCAAGAGCTGGTCACCCAACTGACTGAGCCACCCAGGCACACCTAAAGCTTCTGTTCTTTGAAATTATGAAGGTATCTCCTCTTAAGTCTTAAAAACAACAAAAATACTTTATCTCTTTGTCTCTCTATATATGCACACACACTTGTATGTATCTATATATGTATTATTGTATGTTGTTGTGTATTTTCTTTTCAGAATTTACTTCAGATAACTTTGATCTTCCTGCTTTATCCAAGATTGGCTGCTGTGGACATTTGCTATTGCTGTCCTGCATTTCTGCTTACCAACACACATTCAGGATTACATACATCTGCCAATTTTACAAAGCTGGAGTTTGCCTTTTTTTTTCCTATTTCTCATTGTTTGGGTTATTTCAAGGGGAGAAAGAGGCAATACCCCATTTCCCAGCTATTTTGAGACAGGAGATCTCAAAAAAGACCTTAAAATTTATGGGCAATAGGCTTAAGAGCAGAGGAACTTAAGGCACAGAACAGTTAAATTCAGGGATGCACAAGAGAAGAAAAGAGTATTGAAGGGATATAGGATAGAGAATTGAAAGACATTAATTTCAGACTTCAAAAAACTATGATTTTTTTATCAATAGCAAGAACATACATTTTCATATTTCAAATAACCTTATAAAATTTTGGTATTTCATAATCTTCTACACATTTATAAAATATATCCCTCCCTCTCTAAACTTTCAACCATTTACCTTGTTTAAAAGTTTTAGAAACTCATTTTTTTCTAGCTTCAGTTTTTCCCTCTTGAATACATCCTCTGCACTTGTAGTCAGAAAAGTGTAATTTTGACTTTATAGGTCCTCTGCTAAAGACACTTTAGTAATTCCCCATTGTTTATAGAATCCTTAAAATTATAATATACAATTCAAAACATCCACTAAACTATCTATCTTAAGATCTCCTTCTACTGTTTCTCACACTTACCTATCCCTACAGCACAATACTTGAAGATCCTGGCACATGGCATGCTAATCTTTAATTATGCATTCCTTTCTGCCTAGAATCCCCAAAAATATTTTTGTCCCTTTACTTATCCTTCATAACTAATTTCAGGTTTCACTTTTCTTTGAAAATCTTGCCTAAGTGCTTTTTCTTGTATTACTGCATACCAAGGATGCCTCAAGATTAGTAAGGTACTGGGGCACCTGGGTGGCTCAGTAGGTGAGCGTCTGCCTTCGGCTCAGGTCATGATCCCAGGGTCCTGGGATCGAGCCCCAGATTGGGCTCCCTGCTCAGCGGGAAGCCTGCTTCTCCCTCTCCCACTCCCCGGCTTGTGTTCCCTCTCTTACTGTCTCTGTCAGATAAATAAAATTAAAAAAAAAAAAAAAAAGATTAGTAAGGTACTGGTCAAAGTATCTGTCAATATTTACATCTATACAGTCTATTACATTACATTTTCTGAGTTGGGAAAATGTACTTACAGTTTTTCCCCCGTGCACCTAAAGTATAATAAGCACTCAACATGCTTTTGATTTAAACTGTTACAATATTATTGGCAAGAAACTTTGTTAACTGACTGGACATGTAGAAATAAGGTATCGGGCCATATTGATTAGAAGATAAATTTTCTATCAGAAAAGCATGATTTTATCATATTACATTGTGCAAATAGAGTAGATTAAGTATGATTCAGGAGGCACATTTGGAGAAACATCTAAATGTGATGACTGTTACTGGAAATTTATATTTTTGTGACAGCAAAAGTAAGATAAGCCAAGATTAGTGCTGTCCTTCCACTAACTGAAACACTGATACTTTCATCTGTACAAGTTATGGTACATTCAAGTGAGCAAGGATGAGGCTGGCATATCATTAATTTGCTTAAGACCGTAAAAGCAGTTTCTTTTGTGCTTTTCCAAATAATAAGATAAGGAGAGGCTTAGGTTTAGTTGTTATTAACTAAAGAATGTATAATCAACCTGCAATTCTAGATAAAGATTAATATAGGAGACATTTTTATATCAGTCAGAGAGGAGTTCTATCCAGAGTAAAACTGTATGCTTGCAAGTATACATTTTTCTTCTGTTATACTTGGTGCTCATCGTTAAATGGAAGCAAACGCTTCCATGAACTAGGATTGCTCAAGTGATTGCTTTCTTTGATGAGGAGCTTCAAAAAAAGAGATGGCTAAGGAACCAAGCTTACTCTAGAGTGACACCAACAATGAACCAATGAAACCATATTTAGGTTAAATAAAACAAAGGCCTCAACACAGACATATACCTTTGATAACAGAAGATAGCATTTTATTTAACTTTCTGTTTATGATCCATGAAGAGCTGTAGATGTTAATAACAGAATTTTTGTATTAAGGGAATGTTTTAAGCATTAAATTATGATAGAGACTTCAGCTTAATAACTCAATAACCACAAATCATTGACAATGAATTAGAAAATAATAAATTCCTAATAAAGTATAACAAACCAGCTTATTTTTATAATTTTTCCTATTAAGAGGTGGAATGGTTTACTGGAAATTATACTGAGATTGGAATGATAGCTGGTTTCATAGCTGGAGTGATCCCTGGGTCTGGCACTTACTTTAGTAAATGGAGGTTTTAGGGCAAGTTCATTAACTTCTCCAAAATCCCATTTTCACTATTGTGCACTATGAATAATAATGTCTACCAATACTTTTCCCAAAGTTTATATATGTGTTATACATATATAGAGAACATAAAGTGTTTTATTGTTTCTGTAGTATTTACATAGTCATTGTGCTTCAATATTAAAAGCAAATACTTTAAATTCACAATAGCTAAATTATTAAATATTATACACATGAAAAAATCAAGAATGTGCAACTCAAGGTAAAGTACTTAAAGTTATATATAGTTATTAAAATTAGGGTACGAGAACACAGATAAATTATCATGGTTCATCAGCACATGTCTGACTATAAAACTCAAAATATAACTCAACTATCAACCTTTGGTCAGAAGCCTATAATTCTCACACTTCATTCTGGAGTGGAATTTATAAATGTCAATAAACAATTTTTATTAGTAGTCCTATTGTTTAAATTTAGGCTGGGTCATGGTGATCACAAGTTGTTGCCATCTGGCAGCTGTGTGTTGGCCCGTGTGAAGTAAGTTTTTCATCAGATTCAAGTTCTAAGTGGACAGATGGCCACAGTGAAAAATGACCATGATGTTTGGAACTAATTGATATCCTTTCTGGGAGGCTCAGCTGAGAAACTAAGGACTGAATGGATGCTGAGACAGAACAGTCTAGCCACCTAGAAGAAGAAACTGGCTATCCATAAGGAAGCTATTTAGATATGTAACTCTGCAGAGAAGTGAGAAAGGCAGCTTCAGTGAGCGAAGTTCGTTTGGTATACACACAAATATACCATATGCTCACTGGTGCTACCGTTAGAGTGGTGAGCAGTAATAACTTGAGAGGTAACAATTGTATTCGATCTTTCTAAATGGGATATATTAATATAATTAAAATAAGTTAATTATAATCCGTTCTGTCAAGTTGTATTTGGACTTTAGCATTACAAGTTCTTTAAATACTAAATTGTTGTAATTAAATACTTTCATTTTCTTCTCAGCCTCTTAGTGTCCTTGTAAATAAACAGCTAGTTCTATTGTCAACACCGAGTTCTTAGTTACCTTAGAAGAGTAGCTTCTGCAGTTCCCTACAGACACTAAATCAAATTCGGTGCCTAAGTCTTCTGTCATCACAATCTTGTCTATAACCATTTATTCCAGAAAATATCTTTTAGTCTGTTTTTCCATTTAGCATTAAGGGATTTTTAAGATAACACTAGAAGCTGTTTACATATAACAAATGATTATGGAGCCAAATTTCACATGATGTTTCTGAATAGTAATATTTCTATACTCCTCAGGAGGACCATTAAACTTAGAAAACTAATTATGACTCCTATAACATATAGCATTTCTCTAATTTAAGGAAAGTTATCTTTTAAAATGACACATCTAGATTTCTTATAACTAAAATGGATTTAAAACAATGTAGGCATACTTACTGATTTATTTTAAATCCTCCACATATTACCCTATACATTATTTTTTTTTATAAATTTATTTGAGAGAGCGAGAATGAGAGAGAGAGAGAGAGTACATGAGAGGGGGGAGGGTCAGAGGGAGAAGCAGGCTCCCCGCTGAGCAGGGAGCCCAATGCAGGACTCATCCCGGGACTCCAGGATCATGACCTGAGCTGAAGGCAGTCGCCTAACCAACTGAGCCACCCAGGCGCCCTATACATTGCTTCTTAAAAGGTGATCTCCTTACAGAAATTGCTCTTGATGAAATAATGGATTATGAGACATCTTTCATAAAGCTTTTCTGGCTTCCCATATAATTGGAAAATTTTTGAAACAATATATGAATATCAAATGCCTTAATTCTGTTGAATAAGCAAGAGTTTCAGTTTCATCACCACCAACAAATTTATGTCAAAAATTTATAAATATATGTTTATAAACCTGTATAAAGTATGGGCATTCCAATATTTTATTCAATAATAATAGTCTTGGTGCTCTATAATTGAGTGCAATTTTAATTGAGATCAGAATCTTTTCTACTATTAAGTATTAACGTCTAGCATTACATATTTAAACTTAAATGTATACAAGTTACATTATAGTAGCTGCCATGCCTCCAGTTTCTTCTGCAACATATGAAAGGCAAGAAAAATTAGATAATAACGATGACTCTTCCTTAAGTATTTACTCTGTATCAGACATTATGCTCTATGTTTTACACATAGACATTTTCATTGCTAATAAGAAAATCAAGATACATTTCACTATTACTATTAAAGATGATGGAGATATTATGTAAATATCCAAAATCAGATAGTGAGTAGCAAAGCCTACCTTGAACAGGAGCTTATTTTCACTACAGAGTACTCCACTCCTAATTCTAAATAATGACTCCTAAACTTCTACAAGTAGGCCGCCAAATAATTATTGACAGTTTGTTTTCAGTCATATCAGAGCCAAAAAAAAAAAAAAAAAAAAGCCATTACAAAAATTATAGGAAAATTCTAAGCCAATATCTCTCATAGATATAAAAACCGTCAACCAAATATTAAGAAGTGTAAAAAAGGATTATACACATTACATGAATAGAGTCTATTCCAGGTAAGCAAGACTGGTTCAGCTTTTAAAAAAATCAATGTCACCCCCACATCAACAAACCAAAAACTCATATGATCTTATAAATTGATTCAGAAAAAGCACGTGACAAAATATACCATTTCTAATGAAAACTCTCAGCAAACTAGGTATATGGGGCATCCTCAACTTGTTAAAGAACATCTACAAAAACACAGCTAACTTCACACTTAATGGTGAGAAAATGGACACTTTCCCACTAAGATGTAGAAAAGGCAGGAGTATGGCCTCTCACCACTCCTATTTCACATCACACTAGAACAGCCAAAACAATAATAAAGAAGTACAATATTGGAGGACTGATACTACCTGTTTCAACACTTACTGTCAGGCTATGTTCATCACAACAGCCTGGTATGGGTGAAAGAAACAACACATTAATCAAAAAAATAGAATGCAGGGGCTAGAAATAAGGAAGAGAAATATAATAAGCTGATTTTTGATGAAGGAACAAAGACAATTCAATAGAGAAAGGATACTCTTTCCAAGAAATCATGATGGGAAAATTGGACACCTATATATGAAAAAGACAATCTAGATAGATCATATACCTTACACAAAAATTAACCAAAACAGATTTAGACCTCAATATTAATGCAAAACTATAAAATTTCAAGAAGAAAACAGAAAATCTACATGACATTCAGTTTGAGGATACATTATAAAATATAACATTATTCAATAAAGAAAAATTATTATTTAACTTTTTTAAAATTTAAAACTTCTGTGAAAGACTATTAAGAGAATGAAAAGACAAACTTCATACTGGGAAAAAAAATTGCAAAAATACACATCTGATGGAGGACTTTAATCCAAAATGCACAAAGAACATTTAAAAATCAACCGTAAGAAAACAACTCAGCTTAAAATATGGGCAAAAAATCTGAACTGATATCTTACCAAAAAGATATACACATGAAAAATACACATATGAGAAGATGATCAGTATCATTTTTGATTAGTGGACTGCAAATTGCAGCACCAATGATGTACTACACACCCATTAGTATGGCCCAAATCCAAAGCCTGGTGATACCAACTGCTGTTCAGGATCCAGAGCAACAGGAATTCTTCTTTGTAGATGGTAACACAAAATGGTATAGTCACTTTGTAAGATAATTCATAAGTTGTTTTGCAAAACTAAACATAGTCTTCCCATGTGATCCAGCAATCATACTCTTAAATTTTAAAACCTGCTCATGGATATTTATGAAAGTTTTATTCAGAATCAACCAAACCAAAATTAGTTAAGACCTCTTTCAACAGGTGAATGAATAAACAAGCTTGATGCATGCATACAGTGGATTATTATTCAGTGATAAAAATAGTTTCAGGTAACAAAAAGACATGTATGAATCTTAAGTGTCTATCTCTATGTGAAAAGAGACAGTCTGAAGGAGCTACATACAGTATGATTACAATTAAATGACATTCTAGAAAATGATAAACTATAGAGATGATGAACAGATCAGTAGTTGCCAAGGGTTTGGTGCAAGGTCACATGGATTGAATAGATGAAACTCAGGAGATTTCTGAGTGGTGAAAATATTCTATACAATACTATAATGGTAAACACAGACATTAAATATTTGTCAAAACTCAATTTTACAACACATACAGTAAATTTAAAGAATGTAAATTAATCAAAATATAATTTAGAAGGATCTCAGGATGGAATGTAGAATGTGACAAAATATTCTAAATATATTAAAAATGTGTGAAACAAATTCACTGAAGGGGATGGCCAAATAAACACTAATGTAACTAAATTTCAAAATATTCAAAGGCAAAAGGAATTGTACACAGGCATTTTACTCTCACTGATAAAATCCCCACCCCCCCATTCTGAAACTATTATAGATGTATAATGGAGCTGAATAATTAAGTAAACGAATGGAACATTCATGAGGGGAAAAGGCTCAGTTAACCCATGTGATAAAGGATTAGAGTAGGAGAATCTCTATGAATTCATATTTAGCTTAATATTGATAAGATGGTTACATATGGGAATATTAATAGATAGGTCTACATACAAACACTAGTCAGTATACACACATATTTCCTTGCTTTGTCAGTTGAGGAACCATGAACAAAACAACATTCTAGTAGCTTTAAATATGTCTATCATCCAGACAGGTTTTTAATACCATTTTCCATTAAAAGACATGGATGATTCTAGGACTGGAGCAATAAATATACAAAATGAGCGTGGAGTGTTTTGTAGTACCATAATTTACACAAAAAGCAAAACAAAATCCCCTCCTTTGATGGAGGTATGTTAAAGTGATACACAAGCAAACTGAAAGAGTCTCAATGTCAAATCTGAATGACTTGAGCAATAAAAGTAATGTTGGAATATAACTCTAAGTATCATATCCATACTGATATAAAAAATTGAATAAATAAATGTGGGAGAAAGACAAATATCCCTTAAAGAAGAATTCTAAATATTTTATGTGGATATTCCACCATTCAAAGAGGGAGCATTACTCCTCACTCCTTAAGTGTGGGCTGTGCAGAGTGACTTCCTTCTAAAGTGTATAGAAGAGGAATAGAAAGGAATAAAATTTATAGTGGTGAAGCCTGACAAACACTACCTATGCCAGGTGACTTAGCTTACATGGATTATTTCTGAGTAGATAATTTCCCTTGCTATAATGTAATGAGTATCACAATTTACACTATGATTATCCTTCCAAAAAAATGTTGCCCTAGTCTAGTCATGTGAAAAAATCATACAAGTCCCAATTGAGGGACATTCTAAAAATACCTGTTTCTGAAAAATACCTCTCAAAACCCTCAAGGTCATCAAAAACAAGGAATGTCAAAGACACTGCCAAGCCAAGAGGATCCTAAGAAGGCATGAATAATAAATATAATGTGTTATCCTCAATGAGATCTTGGAAGAGATAAAGATATCAGGGAAAAACTATGAATCTAATGCATCAGATTTAATAAGAATTATCTTTTTTTTTTTTTTTTTTTTTTTTTTTTACTAGCTGTGACAAATGTATCAGGCCAAAGTAAAATGTTAAAAATAAGGGAAACTAGGGGCGCCTGGGTGGCTCAGTCGTTAAGCGTCTGCCTTTGGCTCAGGTCATGATCCCAGGGTCCTGGGATCGAGCCCCGCACTGGGCTCCCTGCTCAGTGGGGAATCTGCTTCTCCCTCTGACCCTTCCCCTGCTGTGTTCCCTCTCTCACTTTCTCTCTCTCTCTGTCAAATAAATAAAATCTTAAAAAATAAAAATAAAAAATAAGGGAAACTGTATGTGGATATACAGGGACTCTATTATCTTTACAATAACTATGTAATTCTAAAGTTGCTCTATTAAAAATATTAAAAATAAATGTCCAAATATGTGTATGATGGTATTGTTAAAGTTACCAACATATAGATGGAGAATATGATTACTAAAGAAATAATATATTTAAAATTTTATCTAACAAAATATATTTCTAATGGATTACAGTGGTTTATGTACACATCCATTTTATTTTTTATTTTTTATTTTTTTTAAAGATTTTATTTATTTATTTGAGAGAGAGAAAATGAGAGAGAGCACATGAGAGGGGGGAGGGTCAGAGGGAGAAGCAGACTCCCTGCCGAGCAGGGAGCCCGATGCGGGACTCGATCCAGGGACTCCAGGATCATGACCTGAGCCGAAGGCAGTCGCCCAACCAACTGAGCCACCCAGGCGCCCGTGTACACATCCATTTTAGAGTAAAAAAAACAAGTGAAAAGTGATATGTATTTAACCTCTGAAATAGAATACAGAACATAACTAAGAACTAATTTGACTGCTCTATTTCACTAATAATTTTTCCAGGTTTCTATCACTGCATTATCCACATTTACTTTATGTTATATACATGTATATTGCGTCTAATAATATATGAGTTTCAACATCTGAGAAGGGTATATTTTCCAACTCTGTATTCCAGCATCTAACAAAATGCATGGTTTGTTAGTCAAGCAATATTTATTGAAATAATGACCAAATGAATTAATAAGGACAGATTTTATAAGCATATAGTGATAGAAGTAATATTAAAACATGATCAGTTAGGACTATAGAATAGTTTAAGTTGTTAGGAACCAAACACCTTTCATTGGAAATGTCAAAAGTATATTTTATTATGGCTACTGTCTTGCAAAAATCATAAAAGATGTTTTTTTTAATTAATACAATAAATCAAACCAACATAATTTTAAAATGGGAACTTGAGATCAAGAAAAAATGTATTCAAAAAAAGTAACATGGATGCATGCATCAAATTAGCAGATAAAAATCAAATTTAAATGACTTTATATCTTCCAAAAGTCAGCTGCAAATATATGTTCAAGATTTTTATTAGGTGATTCAATTCAGAAACATAATCTTTTAAAAATTTGGTGTCAATTATGTAAAAATGGCATTTGCTAAGAATACATTATTTGTAATGCAAAAACCAGTGAAAAACGTTCTTATGAGTATTGACAGAGCAAGATCTATGTAATGTATTAAATATATCTTTATATATATCCTTGTAAATAACACAATGGCAACTTTCATAATTTTTATAGTGTTTTAACATGTAGGCATAGGACATTGCCTCAAAGCACTGTTCAGCCAAAGTAAGCAAACCAGCAGTCAATAGGAATTAGAGTAAGCATTTACTTTACATGACTTGCACAAATCTAGCAATCGAATTTACAGTATCAGGAAAAATGGTTGGATTTAATGTTTTAGGTAGTCTTTTTTTTTTTTTTTTTTTAAGATTTTATTTATTTATTTGACAGATAGATAGAGAGCACAAGTAGGCAGAGTGGCAGGCAGAGGGAGAGGGAGAAGCAGGCTCTCCACTGAGCAGGGAGCCGGATGTGGGGCTCGATCCCAGGACCCCAGGATCATGACCTGAGCCAAAGGCAGCCGCTTAACCAACTGAGCCACCCAGGCGCCCCTAGGTAGTCTTTTATAAATACTAGTCATCTCAGCTGTGCTTTTGAAAGGCATTGGGAGATAGTTATTGACAACCTATATACTTGGCAAGCACCTGAAATACAGCTACTCTATGTTGCTATTTCATAGAATAATGAGGTACTTTAACCATTAGCTTATATGAAACTACATGAGCTGATATTCTCTTGTAAGAATTAAGGATTCTAAAAGATACATTTAATTAGAGAAAGATAAATACTGTGAAGATTAAAATTTTCTCCAAAAATGTATTATGGGTTTACTTTAAAATTAAGACACATAGAATGCTAACAACCTTGATTTCTATGTCATAGAGCAGAGAGAAATGAATTTATCCTGGAAGTATAATAAAACAGGTGAATAAAACAATAAAAGACATAAAAATTTTCACTAAACTGTCCACAAAATATGAGTCTGTGGTCAATGTAATTTCCACTGCAGTCTTTAAAATAAGAGAATTTGAAAATTATTCATCTAGGTAAGCAAATAAGTTGGTTTTCTATATGATGTTATTAACCTTAACCTTGTTTTATGTTGGACATCTGCCAAAAATTATGACATTAATTTTAGAATAGCATAGACTCTTTTGTAGATGCTGTTAAAGAAGAATGTTGGTAGTCCAGCAAGACAATTTGTGAAAAGAATATCATCTATATATAACTATTTCCATATGGAAGATCATATGATCAGTTCATCCTGAAGCGGCAGCAAGTTTTCAGGAATTAATGACAAAGAATAGGGACTGCAATTTATTAGTTTTAACTCCCCAGAAATTACTCTGAT
The DNA here is from genome assembly GCF_004348235.1 of Phoca vitulina. Taxonomy (NCBI): domain Eukaryota; kingdom Metazoa; phylum Chordata; class Mammalia; order Carnivora; family Phocidae; genus Phoca; species Phoca vitulina. The sequence continues at coordinate 47,940,706 of NW_022589708.1, forward strand.
TTTTCAAAAAAAAAATTACTACAAACTCTGATTCTTGCAATCAGATCCTGTCTCTATTACTGGGACACCATCATTCCTACGACTCAATCTGTGACTTCGCACCCTTGAATTATCAGAGAATAAACACACACACACACACACACACACACACACACACACACACATCAAAGAAACCACAAATGAAGATTTTATTGTCTTCCTGCGGTATGCAATATAAAACTCTTCTTACAGCTTTGTCCTTACTATTGTGTATTTGTCTGTGCTTCCTACTGGAAGAGACTCTATAAGACATGAAACTATTTCTCGTTACATTTCTTCTAGGCACTTGGCACAAAATCTGACAATTTTAAGTCCTCAATAAATGTTTCCTAAATTCAAAACAAATCCTTCTGTCCTGTAAATCTCATTTCATTAATATACTCATAATCTGTTTGCCCCTCTCCACCCTGATTATTATAGTCTCCACTGCCTCTTCTGGTCTTCTTTTCAATCACTTCTCTGTTTTGCAACCAGAGTGATTTTCTAACCAGCATCTTTTATCTTCTAATCCCATAGGTAAGAACCCTCAGTGGCTCACTAATGCTCTTGGGATAAAGTTACCTTTTTTTTTTTTTTTTTTTCAATCACAAGCTACAATTTTTCATCTAGCAATGTAGCTAACATTACCAGTTTAATCTTCTTATACCTACCATTGCACCTCTGTACCCCAAATATATCAAACCACTTTCATGTTCTTGAACATCTCGTTCCATTTATTTACCTCTAAAGATTGTGCTATCTTTTTTGTCTGAAACACCCTCCCCTTAAACTATACCTGGCTAACACCAGTCCATTCTCCATGTCTTGGGCTAGGTATCTGTAAGATAAGAGAGTAGGTACAAATGCAATAAAACTTTATAAAAAGGAAAAGTAGGGACTTCCAGTTTCCAGTTCCACTTGAGGGCTGCTTGGAAGTCATCACTCTATCTGTCCTAACAACATGTGAAAAGCTGAACAGATTGAAAATTCAACTCTTACAAATCTGTAAGAGGAGGGGAAGAAGAGACAGGGAAAACTGCCTCCCCAACATTGGAGAGACAGAGAATCACAGATTTGGATGTACTTCTTCCTCTATTTTCTCAAAGACCTGTGTAACATTCCCTAAATGTTAGAATTCACCAAAGAAGTAATAGTGTGGAGATTTCTTTATTTAATGTTTTCAGAAGGTGGTCAAAAGGTACAGTCTTCCAGATGGATTTAGTTTCCAAATGTCTTGATTTATAATTTATTTCTGTTAAATTATTTTTATGATTTTGTTCCTGTGAAATACATTGAGGGTATGTCCCAGCCTGTGACTTATCTAAGCAAATGACTTACCTAAGCAAATGTCCCATGGGTAGTTGAAAAAATGTGTAGATTTTATTTGTTGAAGATTTTATTTTATAAATAGTTATTAGATCAATTCAGATGTCATGTAGATTTTCTTTTTCTTTTTTTTTTAAGATTTTATTTATTTATTTGACAGAGAGAGACATAGTGAGAGAGGGAACACAAGCAGGGGGAGTGGGAGAGGGAGAAGCAGGCTTCCCGTGGAGCAGGGAGCCCGATGTGGGGCTCGATCCCAGGACCCTGGGATCATGACCTGAGCCGAAGGCAGACGCTTAACGACTGAGCCACCCAGGCGCCCCTGTCATGTAGATTTTCTATATGTTTTTTTTTTTCCCCTAATTTTTCTTTTTCTGAGAAAGGGATGGTAAACTTTTAGTATATTTTTGGAATTGTCTACCCCTTTAGTTCTATGAGCTTTATCATGTATACTGTAACTTTACTAGTAGGCACATACATAATTGCAATGTCTTTGTGAAGAATCAATAATTTCACCAATTTTAATTGTCATTTTATATCTCTGGTAATACTCTGTCTTGAAGTTTACTTGGCCAAACATTCATATGCTCTTTTATGTTTAATTTGGTCATGGTATATGTTTTGCCACCTTCTTACTTTCAACTAGTCTCTCTTTACAGTACATTTATGATTACTAGGTTACAATTGGGCCTATAAAAAAAAAAAAAATTTCCAGGCTGACGATCTCTTCCATGTAAGCAGTATTTAGTCTGTTTACATGTAATATCATGGGTGATGAAATTGGTTTTAAGTCTTTCATTTTGTTGTTTTTCACTTGTCCTGTTCTTTCCTGACTTCTGTTGAGATGATCAAAAATTTTTAGTACTCCATGCTATCTCTTCTATTAGCTGTATGATTACATATCTTTGTACATAAGTGTCATTGCTCTAGACAGCATAATATGTATCCTTATCACAGTCTGCCTTGAATTAACACTATTTCACATATAATGTAAGAAATCAGATTATAATGTCATTTACTCACCTTCCCATTTCCTAATTGCTTTATTATTTCTACATTATTTTAACCAAGGAAAAGTTATTCCTATGGCAGAAATCAGAAGGAGGGGAATAAAAGCAATGTGGTCTCATATTAATGACATACATTTAGGAAAGTGGCTATATCTGCTGGATAGATATGATCAAAGAAGACAACCATAGGATTTGTATTTAGTAATAGCTTATTTATGTAGTATTGTGGTAGCTTAAAATTATTTTAAATATCAAATATATTAAAGGAATAATGGCAGAAAAAGTCAGTTATATCTACTTTTACTGATATAGGAAAAATGCCCAGGATATATTAAGTGCTAGAATATACTGCAACAAATATGTATTTCATGTTTGAATATGCATAGAAAAAGACTGGAAATATATACCAAACTATTTTTTTTTTAAGATTTTATTTATTTATTTGAGAGAGAGAGAATGAGAGAGAGCGAGTACATGAGAAGGGGGAGGGTCAGAGGGAGAAGCAGACTCCCTGCCGAGCAGGGAGGCCGATGCGGGACTCGATCCAGGGACTCCAGGATCATGACCTGAGCCGAAGGCAGTCGCCCAACCAACTGAGCCACCCAGGCGCCCTATATACCAAACTATTAACTGAAATTATTGTTAATAGAATTTTAAGAAACTCTTACTTTTAAAATAACATATTTCTCTATTTTTGGATTTGCTACCTTTGAATTAATAAAAGTATGATTTAAAAATCAGGGTAAAATCAAAGATAAACAGGGGCGCCTGGGTGGTTCAGTTGGTTAAACATCCAGCTCTTGGGGGCGCCTGGGTAGCTCAGTTGTTAAGCATCTGCCTTTGGCTCAGGTCATGGTCCCGGGGTCCCGGGATCGAGCCCTGCATCGGGCTCCCCGCTCAGCGGGAAGCCTGCTTCTCCCTCTCCCACTGCCCCTGCTTGTGTTCCCTCTCTGGCTGTCTTTCTCTCTGTCAAATAAATAAAATCTTTAAAAAAAAAAAAAAAACATCCAGCTCTTGGTTTCGGCTCAGGTCATGATCTCAGGATCCTGGGATTGAGCCCCACATCAGTCTCTGTGATCAGCACAGAGCTTGTCCTTCTCCCATCGCTTGCACTCTCTCTTTTACTCTCACTCTATCTCTCTCTCAAGTAAATAAACTAAAAAAAAAAAAAAAAAAAAATCAAAGATAAACAGAAAACAAAAGGAAAGTAGAGAAAAAAAGAATGACAAAAATAAAACCAAATCGCTATTACAAATATATTTTAGAATACTGAGAGTTTTTTAGTGTGTTTACAGTCTAAATAACTAGAGCCAGTGTAGGTGAAGGTTTTGTAGGATAGAAGAAATATTTCGTATCATCTGTAATGTTTGTCCAGAAGATGTCAGTAAGGAATGACATCCAGTTCACTGACCAATTCTGATTTTGTCCAACCCATCACTTCTGTGACTAGAAGTAGAGGACATCAGAATGTTATTTTATTTGTTAATTAGGGTGTGGAGAGAAAGAAAAATCAGGGAATTCTTACTTAATGGCTTCTACTTAGTAAATTAGAGGTCTAGTTTATTTACAGAGGCTGGAGTTAATTTGATAGAGGATTTAATAAAATAGATAAGGATCTAGAATAATTAATAAGGAGAAAAATAAAAATAAAATAGCAATCAGCAATGAGTCAATTATGAGTCTGGCATTCCACTTTTAAATGACCTATTTTTTTTCTGATTCATTCTCTGGACCCATAGGAGGCACTGTTATTCTATATTCAGATTTTAGTTTCAACCTTTTCACATCCCTCTGTGTTTTCTTTCTATTGCCTGTTCTGGTCCTTACCTCCTCTTCTTGGACATACTTTGCTAATATTTCTCAATATGAACCTCCTACTAAAAGTGTTTTAAGAAGAAAAGATAAAATTGAAATACTGTGACCAGTAAGTAATAGCAAGCTACATGTGTATTTCCCCAAGAACATACTTTACATATATTGTGGCCAATAGAATATATATTGCCCGATCACTTGCTTACTCTTAATGTTGTTAGAGAGCAGAGAGGGTCCTGTCCTTTGAACCTGCCTCAAATTGGATAAAAGTATTGTTACTGGCTGTTACCAAGGCTTACTACTTGCCTGCCAAGGAATGTAATAAAGTTCCTTCTAACATCTCTTCTGTTAAAAACAGTTGCTCCAAGTGTATCTGAAACATACTTAAGTCTCCCAGAATACGTTGGAGGAAGAATTGTTTAGAAGTGAAAACAAAAATAAAAATAAATCCCCACCAGCTTAAATAATTATTAATATTTTATTAATAATATTCTAGGCAGAATAAAGTATCAGGACATATGTCCATTAATAACTTTCCCTATCCTAGCATCCTGACTACTATAAAGAGACAAAAGTAGTCTTAGCCCAACTACGTTAGTCTTCTCTGATTTTGGTAAGATCCTAAAGTACTCACCATTCTCCTCCTTGTTTTACCTATGCACTTTACTAATTTCAAACCAATCCTCTCAACTAAGAACATAGAGCTGAACTAATTTTTCTGATTTTGACCTCATCGCTTCCACTGGGATGAAAATTCTATTTTTATCTCTTGGTGGAAGTTGGTCAGTAACCTAACAGTGGGAAATTAAGCTATCATGAACTATAGTCTTAGCCCTTGATTTAATAACTGGGGCAAAACCAGGTGAGGTCTCAGAGCATGTTCAATTGTTTATAAAGGAGGAAGCACACAAAAAGAGAGTTCCTTCTATGATTATCTTCTCTAAATGCTTTACCATTTGACCTTGTATATTCATTTATTCATTAATGCCGCTAATATTTAATGAATAACTGCTGTGCAGCTTTCTGAGCAATGAATAAGACATGCAAATTCCCTGATTTCATGAGTATGAGACAGACAATATACAAGTAAGCAAATATACACTATCAGGTAGTAAAAAATGTTATAATTTATAACAAAATATGTATACTTTGTTTCATATTGCTTTTTTTAAATAGCAATTCACTGTAGATTTAAAAAGTCTCATGATAATATATTAAGATTAAATCTTAAAAAAAAAAAACAAGATTTTAGACAATTTGATCAGCCAAATTAATTGATTCTAGGAATGCCATATCTACCCAGAGCCAAGCTCCCTATTTTTGCATTCCTAAACTCAATCCCAACGAAAATGATCAGTTATAGAATTGGATAATCAGTTTTATTTTATTTATTTTATTTTTTTTAAAGATTTTATTTTATTTATTCATGAGAGACAGAGAGAGAAAGAGAGAGGCAGAAGGAGAAGCAGCCTCCCAAGGAGCAGGGAGCCCAATGCGGGACTCAATCCCAGGACCCTGGGATCATGACCTGAGCCGAAGGCAGACGCTTAACCATCTGAGCCACCCAGGCGCCCCAGATAATCAGTTTTAGATAGCAGCTTAGAACAAATCTTGTCATTCTATATGATAACCCCCCAATTATTATGATGATGGGGATGCTTCTTGAAATTATATTACATTTAATTTGTTTTAGCCACATTAGCTTCGTTTTCTCTCATCTAACACAGGTTATATAGCAATGTTCTATTGATTATCAGTCTATATTAGAAGAGTCATTTCCCTTAATTTGACCAAGTAAATTATCTTATGTAGCTAAAAAATCATTTAGAAATCACATCATGCTCTTCTCTAATATGTTCATTGTCAACTAATAATCTCTACATATACCTATGTAACTTTAACTATCTAGGGTTATTTTGTTTATTTTCCACATGATATATTGCAAAGTTAGTTTTTCCATTCCCATGAATAACACAGAATACAAAGATTTACATAAACTTTTTAAAATTATTTATTGCTAGTTTTAGACCCAGATTTCAAAATACCGAGATGCCTTTTATGCTTGAAACTGTTATACTGAATGTTATCTATTTTGCACTTTTATTTAAATGCTCAGTATCCCAATATATTGAGAAATATCAGTGATGACAAATTTCACAGAGAGTATCCCGAATTCCTTCATCAGAAGTCATCCTAAATTACGTCATTAAATAAATTATTGATTCATATCAACATGGAAGTTATTACTGGGTATTCTGAATCCATACATACCTGCTAATTAGTAGGAGTAATGGTATTAGTCACAGTATGTGTATGCAGGGTGAACTTAATATAAGAAATCCTAGAGAGGCTATCTAAAGAAGCACCAATTAACCAAGTCCCAAAAAGCTAGGAGGAACCACTCCTACTCTATTATAGTGGTCTGTGGATTTGTGATGACAGTTGAATATCAGGGACCCCACAGAGGAGCTTCATGATAGTGTGGCAGGTATGGAATATCAGTAGTTTATATTTCCAAGCCTTTGGAAGTATAGAGTTTTGCCAAATAATAGCTAAATAATATAGAAAATGCTGAAAATCTTTGGCTACACATTCCCTTCCTGATCATGGACTGAGCACATGCTGACCTCTGCCCATTACCACCCATTCTCTGCCTGTCTTTTTGCATATACCCACCCTCCCACCCCCACCAACCTCTCTCTATAAAACCGTTGGTGTCTATCCTATGGGCAGAGAGGTCAGTTGTTAAGGCTTGAGCCTGCCATCTCCCCTAACTCCTGGCACCCAAAATAAATTTCTCCCTTTCTCTTTTCCAAATTCTCCTCTCTTCAGTTATTGGCTTCTCTTGCAATGAGTTTATCCAAGTTTGTTCAGCAACAGTGTTGGCAAACCCAGCCAGGAGCTTTGCTTTCAATTTGTCCAAGTTCCTCAGGATTCCCAAGGACAGAATAGTTGGCCTCCACAGTGCCAGGGCTTACCTCTTCATTTCCTGACTTAGAGGGTATGCCAGGATCATTTGGAAACACTGTGTGTGTGTGTATAATGCTCATATATATGTATGTCTGTGTGTGTATATATATATATATACAATGCTCATATATATGTATGTATATGTGTGTGTGTGTGTGTGTATAATGAACCACCCCAATCTTTTAAGTCTGCGGTTTTAAAGCATTCTAAAAGATATTGTTACATTTTTCTATATAAATATAGAGTAAACGAATATAAATTTTCAATTTGATGATTTCTCACCTCCAATCCTTTCTCCATTCTGTTCAGAATTTCTAAACATACATGTTCCAGGGGCGCCTGGGGGGCTCAGTCGTTAAGCGTCTGCCTTCAGCTCAGGTCATGATCCCAGGGCCCTGGGATCGAGCCCCACATCGGGCTCCCTGCTTGGCGGGAAGCCTGCTTCTTCCTCTCCCACTCCCCCTGCTTGTGTTCCCTCTCTAGCTGTCTCTCTCTCTGTCAAATAATAATAATAAAAAAAAATCTTTAACAAAAAAAAAAAAAAACATACATATTCTGACCCACCTTCAGTTATAGACATCTATCATTGAAATAAAAACTATATTCCAAAGAAACCAAGAGTCATTCAACTTTACTTAGTATTTAATACAACAGTTACTGTATCAGAAACTGGGCTAAAAACTGGGAATACAATGATGAATGAAGTATGTCCTTGAAGAAGTTCACAATTAAGCAGAGAAAGGTGAAGCAAATTGATGTGAGGATTTAGCGGTCCCAGGGAGAAAAACTCTGAAACATAATCTTGAGTAAATCTTTGGTAGCCACATTAAAATGTTTTTCTTTCTGCCTTCTTTGTATTACATAATGAAGAAAAAATAGAGTCCATTTAGTATGAATTTCCACTTCGTAACTTTATTATTTTATAAGATTTTTAGAAATTTGCATATACAACAGCATATTAAAATCATGATCCTAATAGCAAAGAAGAATTAAATCCAACATAATGTGTTGGATATTTTCATTTTGTAAAACATATGGTAAACAACTAGAGTCATCAAACAACAAATTAATCAAATAAATTATATTGTGATTCAATGTTAAAGTGAAAGGAAAATTTTCATGGCACTAGCATAATAAGTACAATACACCATCATGTTCTAAGTATAAAATTAGGAAATGCCATATTCTTACTTCATTTTAGAGAGACCAATTTATAATAGAGGAAAATAAAAGATAAACTGAAACAAAATTATATATAAAAATTCCAAATCATTGTTTCAATTAAAAATCACTGAATATATGATTATTCTTGTTACCTTTTTTTTAACTTATTAATGCCAAGATATAGGTGTTGACAACAAATGTCATTATATTAACACAAGTTCAAAATCTGGGTACATTTCTTGAATTCCATTTACTTTCTTTATAACTACATTGTATAAAGAGAACAATTGATGAGAGGGTTTTTAAACTTAAATTTTTTTAAACTTAGACTTTCTCTATTTGACAAGTCTTTGTTTTTCCTCTGCCACCAGCCCCCAAATATAACTCTTTATATATTTTTCTGTGTAGTTATTCTTTGAAATAATTAGTTTTCTGTCTCATATGTGGCTGATAACATGTCATAATGTAGCTTGTCAAGTGCCAAATGACTCTCCAAGTCATCCAAGCATTAGAAAGAAATGAAATCATTCATCTAGATACAATTTTGCAAAGTCAAGTTCAAGAATTCACAGAATAAATTTACAGTGTTAATGAAGGCCATGTATAAAGGCAATACTAGTGGTATTTTTTGTTATTCTATCAACATTAATAGAGATCAGCTATGTTAAGTTGGAACAAGTATTTAACAAGAGGGGGAAAAAGAACCTTCTTGTATAAACACAATATTTCAGCTTTTGTCATATACTTATATCCTTCATTTTCTGCCATTATTGTTATTACTAACCATTGATTTTTCCTCATTTAAGTAGTATTTTTTAGAGAAGCTTTAGTATCATAGAAAAATTGAGCAGAAAGTACAGAGAGCATTTTGTCACGTGTCTTTTAGCCATCTATATGTCTTCTTTGAAAAAAATGTCTATTTGTGTCTTCTGCCCATTTCTTAACTGGATTATTTGTTTTTTGGGGTGTTGAATTTGATAAGTTCTTTATAGATTTTGGATGCTAACCCTTTATCAGATATGTCATTTGCAAATATCTTCTCCCATTCCAAAGGTTGCATTTTAGTTTTATTTATTTATTTTATTTATTTATTTATTTATTTTGCTGTGCATAAGCTTTTTTATCTTGAGGAGTCCCAGTTGTTCATTTTTGTTTGTTTGTTTCCCTTGCCTCTGGAGATGTGTCTAGTAAGAACTTGCTACTGCCAATGTCAAAGATCAGGAAAATACAAATCAAAACTACAATGAGATATAACCTCACACCAGTCAGAATGGCTAAAATTAACAACACAGGAAACAACAGATGTTGGTGAGGATGCGGGGAAAGGGGAAACCTCTTACACTGCTGGTGGGAATGCAAACCACTGCAGCCACTCCGGAAAACAGCATGGAGGTTCCTCAAAAAGTTAAAAATAGAACTACTTTCTGATCCAGGAATTGCACTACTAGTTTTACCCAAGGATACAAAAATACTGATTCGAAGGGGTACGTGCACCCTAATGTTTATAGCAGCATTATCAACAATAGCCAAACTATGAAAGAGTCCAAATAGCCATCAACTGATGAAGAGGTGGTGTGATATAAAATAATCCATTAATATATATATATAATTAGTTTTCTGTCTAATACGTGGCTGATAACATGTCATAATGTAGCTTGACAAGTGCCAAATGACTCCAAGTCATCCAAGCATTAGAAGGAAATGAAATCATTCATCTAGATACAATTTTGCAAAGTCAAGTTCAAGAACTCACAGAATAAATTTACAGTGTTAATGAAGGCCATATTTAAAGGCAGTACGAGCGGTATTTTTGTTATTCTATCAACATTAATAGAGGTATATGGATGGAATATACATATAATGGAATGGAATGGATGGAATATATATATATAATGGAATATCACTCAACCACCAAAAAGAATGAAATCTTGCCATTTGCAACAACATGGATGAAGCTAGAGAGTGTTACGGTAAGTGAAATAAGTCAGAGAAAGACGAATACCATATGATTTTACTCATATGTGGAACTTATGAAACAAAACATAAATATAGGGGGAAAGAGAGAGGGGCAAACCATAAAACAGACTCTGAACAATAGAGAACAAACTGAGGGTTGCTGGAGAGGAGGTGGGCGGGGGATAGGCTAGATGGGTGATGGGTATTAAGGAGGGCACTTGTGATGAGCACTGAGTGTTATATGTAAATGATGAATCTCTAAATTCTACTCCTGAAACTAATATTACACTGTATGTTAACTAACTGGAATTTAAATTAAAACTTGAAAAAAATAAAACAACAAAGAAAGTACAGAGAGTTCCCATATACTACCCCCCCACCACATAAACACAGATGCACAAACTCCCCTACTATAAACATTTGTACTACTCTGGCATTGGATGTTGATTTGCGGGGGAGGCTGTATGTGGGGACAGAGGTAAATGGGAACTTGATTTTGATACAATTTTTTTTAATACACAAACAAGCAATCTCTTATCTGCAACAGCTCCTGTAGGAATGTAGAATGCATTAATAGAAAAAAAAAAAGAAACTTTAAATATAATTTTAGTGTCACATGCAGTTTTTTACGTCAAAGTATAAAATTAACAATGCTTATACTGCATGTAATTTTTGTTCAAAAATGTATAACTGTAACTTTCCAAAAAACATAATTTTCTTTGTTATTTTTTTCTCAATACTTTTGAAAATCTGAAAAACTAATAGGAAAGCAATCTTTAATTATTCTATTAGATATAAATATTTAGGATGATTTATTTTCTTCATAAATGAATATCCATTCATCTTTGAAGGTGCCCAGGCATCTTAATCACATTAAAAGGAACTCATACCTTATATTACAATTTAAAATGTAATTTTTTTTTTACAAAAGAGGTAGATATCATTCCTCTAATAAACATTTTCAGTTAAATTTTATGCTATAGTTTGTGACTTAGAGTTAAAATATGCTTTCCTTGGCCTATAGGATTTTTATCTATAAAATAGACATGAAATAGCGAATAAGTTTTGCTCGTGTAGTAACATCTTTCATAACAGAATAAACAAATTCAAGTACATTTTATCTTCTTGAAATTTCATAGTTTAGTTTTTAGGTAATCCAAAGGATTTATCTACTACCTATTCTTTAGCAGCCAAAGTTATTACAATTTTCATATAATTTATACATCAAAACTCAATGCTTAAAATAGAATATTTCCACTGAGTTTAGCACTGATAACACTTGTTTCTGTCAGAAAGCTTTTCCTTCTCAATTCTTTCATTTTACTTTTGACTTGAAGGCTTATCCACATTTGGCTTGGTATAAGGTAGTTAGCAGAAACATATTTGAACATTTTACTAAGACAAACACAATATTTTTATGTAAATGTTCATGTGAAAGAAATGGCTATCCCTGTAAGTTTCAGAAGTAATATGTGATTATCACAACCTGACTGACTTCAGATTTGTGTTGAGAAACCTTGTGTAGGCAGCTATTTTTTCTGAAAAGCACTGAATTTCAATATTAATATGATGGTGTAGAAATCAACATTGCATAATTTTATTGGCTTTTTCATGTTCATGATTTGATGACAGTTCAAATTTATACTTAAAGACTTTATTGTGCAGGTATCTGATATATTTATTAAGATATTAAATATTACCAAAATTTCCAAATATTTTACATTTTTATTGATATTCATTTTCTCATTCAACAAATACTCAGTGAGCTGTGTTGCCTATGCTCTTCTAATTATTGGGGATTCAACAAGGACCAAAAGAAGGGAAAGCCCATGAATTAAGAAAGTTTGTAGTTTAGAGCAAGGCTCTGCAAAATAAGCATCCACACAAAAAAGGATATAGCATGTTACATGGTGAAATATAAGAAGACAGATCAGTCAGGGAAGTGACAGGTAGTCATGAGCAAATGGGATATTTTGTGTGGTTTTTTTGTTTGTTTGTTTGTTTTTTGTTGTTTTTTTTTCCCCCTCAGTGGTTGAAGGGCCGTAGTCATTTTTGTTAGGGTGTCCAGATTAGATCACATGAGAAAGAGGTGATATTTGAGTAAAGACCTGAACAGATGGGTGAACAGGTTGTGAATATCTGAGATAAATTTCTTAGTACAAGAAACTGAAGGTTTCATTCAAGAGGCCCTGAAATATGAACATGCATGCCTGCAATATTTAAGAAAAATGCAAAAAGGCCAATTTCGTGCTCCCTGGGAGGTTACTGGAAAACTACATCTAAGAAATAATTGGTTGGATAGAAGAGGGCAAAATAGGTCACTGTACATAGTTTGTCTTTTACTCTGAGTGAAACAGAGCACATGGCCTGAGTTTGACTGAGGAGTAATATGATGTGACTTAGGTTACTAAGATTGCTTTGGCCAATGTGCTGAAAATTGGCATGTAGTGGGAAGGCAAAAGTAAATGCAAGATGGAAGGTTAAGAGGATATTTCAAGAACTCTGGAAAGAAATGATGGTGGCTCAGACAGGCATAGTATGAGTTTGCTCAATGCGTAAGGAAAAAAAAAATCTGAGTATAAGTTAAGCAATATTCTAGAAGGAAATCTATATGCATAATATTTTATACTAATATATACATATATGTAAGAACTAAAATAACACACGGTTCTATGAATAATTGCAACTTTTACTTTTTGAATAAATCTTCTGACAGTAGAATAGTGTCTTTTTTCATTTAGGGGTGGTTATATTGGTTTTTTTGGTTGTTGTTTGTTTTTAAATATGGAATGCTTCACAGATTTGCATGTCCTCCTTGTATAGGGGCCATGCTAATCTCTGTATCATTACAATTTTAGTTTATGTGCTGCTGAAGGAAGCACATGGTGGTTATATTGTTAAAATTACAACTAGTCTTGTTCTGTCTCTGCGCCATTCCTATCCCATACTATGGGCTGTAATAATTCATACAAAATCTCGTTTCTAATTAAAAGTTTAAGATGAGAGAAAATACGTACGTATGTAGTATTTAACCAAGACCCATATAATTCAGTTTCTGCTTATGTAATTATTGAAAGTCAAATACAAAAGAATTTTCATCAATTTTACTCATAAGACAGCTTTGTCTCTGCCAATATCCTAGGAAGACCAGTCTTAAAAAAAAAAAAAAAAAAAAAATCATTCTACCTATGGCTTTACCAAAAGCACACTTTTAAGGTATTTTATATAGATTTTGGAAAAGGATGTGTAACTTACATTACTTTAGAAGAGGGTAACTCCCCCCTCCTCTTTTCCCCCTAATCATCATGGTCCTCCTCTTAATAAAACATGTTAGATGGCAAGTCGTCTGTCTGACGCCACTACTCCCAACCAAGGCTGGTAAAATTCTTTCTCATGATATGCCCCCTCCATTGTTCCAGGTGAGACTTGGTCAAGAAAGGAAAGTGGTTGGTACATTGTGGTATACAGGAATGATGATAAACAAGGGCAACTATAGTGTGTTTCCTCTTATTTTATTTTATTTATTGTATCTTTTTAAAGATTCTATCTATCTATCTATCTATCTATCTATCTATCTATCTATCTATCTATCTGACAGAGACACAGCGAGAGAGGGAACACAAGCAGTGGGGAGTGGGAGAGGGAGAAGCAGGCTTCCCACCGAGCAGGGAGCCTGATGTGGGGCTCGACCCCAGGAGCCTGGGATCCTGAGCTGAGCCGAAGGCAGATGCTTAATGACTGAGCCACCCAGGCACCCCTGTTTGCTCTTATTTTAGAGCTGACCAACAACAGCACAAACCCTGCTACTTGGAGCTATAAGAGTGACAGTCCCCTTAGAAGCAATGGTTTTCACAGAGAAGCAGTTTTTTAAAGTGGCTTCTTAAAGCTTTCTTAAAGGTTCTAGATCTTTACAAGCTCCCCTCTCATGTTTGTATTTCAGCTTCCAGATATGCAAGATTTCTCACACTTCCCTACAAGTTCCAACTTGTCTGTCACTGCTGACGCTTCAGGCAGCTACCGGGACCTTTACTCCAATTCTCTGGCTATCCCCCATCCGCCCCACCTCATTTCCAGAGGTGCACTTCCCCACTCCTCCTACATTTCAGGGAACTGCAATTTCTACACTAAATTTCTTGCTCTGGACAATACTTGTACTGAGTGATATATGCAATGATACATCCCTCTGACTTAATCAACTGATGTGAGAAGTTGTGGTTTTTTTTAACCATTTCATACTCCATATGATGTAGACTACAGAAGTTTATGATGTAGAACTGACAATAGATATTAAAGATGTAATCTATTGACTAACATATATAATAATATTTACTGGTAACATTTTCTGAGTTGTAACTATGGATGAGGCATAGAATTAAAACTCAACACAAGCCATTATAGTGGATATAGTTAATATTCTCACTCCAAGTGAAGAAATCAAAGTTTAAAGATGGTAAGGTCAAAGAGATGTTGCAAAATAGAAATTCAAATAGAATTATTCTAAAACTGAGCTATGTTATAGACACATATGGTAAACTATTTCACAAGAAACAACTGCATGTAACCTAGTGAGATGTAACATCTGGTAGCTTTGAATCCTTCCCTTCACTATTTGTAGCCAAACAACTGGGCATTATTATCTCCTGGCTTAATAAAATCTGTTTAGGTTGGCAAAGATTTGGAATGTAGCAAAAAACCTGTGCTACATAGAGGACATATTTATTTTAAAAGTCAAGACCACTCATATTTCTTAGACTCTGCCTAGAAAATGAGCTGAAATGAAAAATAGTGCTGTCATATATAGAGAATCATCAATCTTACAGTGAGTGCAGATTTCCCTTTTCCAATAGAATGAAGCTGAAAGACATAGGTGAAAAGGGAAACCAAGTAAGTTCATCCTTTTTCTGGGTTACTAACCAAAAGTCATAGATTTCTCTTGAAAATGAGCTCACCTTTCCCAATAGATTCTCCCATTCTTGTGTCCAGATTATTGCTTAAAGTGATAAACTGTAGGATTTAGTGACTCTGAAAGAGCTATAAACTTCTGGATATGCCCAGTTTGTAGAATGGAATTATCACTGGCAGTAAGAGAATCCGTCTCATTTGCTAAATCATATAAATATAAAATCACTAATTATTGGCACTCAAATAAAATGGTCTGTCATATTTATTGGTTAATTATAGATTAAATGAGAAATTACCATCATCAAGCATTTCTACACTTATTAAGGAAGTGTCATTGTGCTAATTCCACCAAGTATGATATTTATAGGTCTACAGATAAATACAGTGGGATTATAACTACATAATAGAACCTGTATTTATGTCTAACCTGTAAAAGAATACTTTTATAGTTGAAAATTGAGGATGTGATGAAGTCATTTTGATAGATTCATTTGATAATTAGCCTGCAGAGCTATAAAAAGACATATGAATAATGACTTAGACAATTTATTTCCTTTCTTCTTCAGGAAATAAAATATAGTATTAATATGTATCTATTTAAGTCATTTTCCAATATAATAATCTGCTGAAAAATAAACCCAGATTAAATAGATAATATGAGCATACTTTTAAAATAAACTAAGAATAATGGCACCTATGCAAAAAAAAAAAAAAAGGCATTTTAAAATAAATTTAAGATGAAGTTACTTATTATATCCTATCACGACCATATATTTCATCCCATACATGTATCAGGCCTGTGCTATATTTTCTCTGTACTACACCTAAGCCTTTGACTGATACCTGGGCTAACTCCTTGGTCGTGCATGCCAGTTCTAGGCCAAATTAATTGTCTGGAACTGCAACAAAGTCCTTACTTCTACTTGAAAACCATTGCACTTTTCCTTCATCTATCTGCTCTCCCCATTTACTTATTAGTTATTCAAAATCTTTCCCATTCTCCTCATGCTATCCATCCAGCCCTCTTCATTACCATGCCATTGGATGACCATATCTTCTGGCCATCAAGTGTATTTCCAAGTACTTATCAACATATTATCAACAGTTATCCTTTCAACATATTTCTGTACACATTCTTACTATCATCATCTCCTTAGTCTCAGATGTGCTGGCTCCTCCTTTGAAGACAAGAAGCCCTTATTCCTGAATTCTAATGCCTATCTCCTGCCATCAGTACCAGAAATGACTTGAATAATTATATCTCTCTCTCTTCAACTTCTCTTTGTTTGACAACTTTTCTATTACCTTACAAGCATATAGAAACGTCTTCTAATTTATGTATGTTTCCCATAGTTTGGTTCTCATTTTCCCCAACCTCTTTCATTGCTGCTCCCATTATGCTTACCTATTTCAAAAAGAAATGCACCAGGAGAAAATACTTTCAAAGAAAATCATACATACACAAAATTTAAAAGAACAGTATGTATGTTGGACGCCTGGGTGGCTCAGTTGGTTAAGCGACTGCCTTCAGCTCAGGTCATGATCCTGGAGTCCTGGGATCGAGTCCCGCATCGGGCTCCCTGCTCAGCAGGGAGTCTGCTTCTCCCTCTCCCGCTCCCCCCTCTTGTGCTCTCTCTCTCTCAAATAAATAAATAAAATCTTTAAAAAAAAAAAAAAAAGAACAGTATGTATGTTTGTAGTAAGAATATTTAAGGAAAAATTAATGCAACTGAAGATAACAAGTACAAATAGGAATCAAAAAATCATTCCTGAGGCACCTGGGTGGCTCAGTTGGTTAAGTGTCTGACTCTTGATTTCATCTCAGGTCATGATCGCAGGGTTGGGAGACTGAGCTCCATGTCAGGCTCCACACTCAGTGAGGAGTCTGCTTGAGCTTTTCTCTCTCCTTCTCCCCCTTCCCCACCCCCCTGGCCCCACGCTCATACACGCATGCTCTTTCTCTCTCTCTCTCAAATAAATAAATCTTAGAAAAAAAATCATTCCTGAAATAAAAGATTCCTGGAAAATACGTATTGAAAGAGTATCCTGTTATTGGAGAAAATTGACCCAGAAAGCCAACAATGAGACATGATGGTAAAATTAGTCAATATTAAAGAGAAAGTAAATTTTGTTTGGTCTCCAGGCAAAAATATCAAGTCAAATACCTGATAGAGATAGTCAAATACTTGACAGAAGAGAAAATCAAATCATTGTCATAATTTTTGACAGATCCTTTCATGCCAGAAGATAATAGTGTAACTTTTAAAAGACATTCAAAGAAAGGAAAGGTTAAGCCAACGATTTTATATTTATCCACAATATAAAAGCTACAGACAAACTTTTATGAAGACAGTTGAATCTTCTAAAGATTCTAGATGTCAGGGAATAATGAGCTCTTCTGAAAAGATTAAAGTGAAATTTGTTTTAAATGATCAGAAAGACTGAAGATATATCAACATAAACCTGTAAGTGAAAAGAAATATATCTTTACTTACAGAAATAGCAAAAAAAATCTTGCATGGTGTTTGAAATAGACTTGACTCCAGGGATATTCTCAGGTATATAAATAAATGATAGACACTAAGATATTTACCATCACTGTTACCTTCTCCAAAAACAAAATAAATATCATAGTTAAGAAAAAGTATAAATCTTTTATTCAAAAAGATACTTTGGTTAATTGAATCCTTATTTTAGAATAATCTAAAATCTCAGGTAGTTCATGCTCATTCTCTATTCAACTATCCACTTTAAAATTTTTTTATGTCCAGAAATTTTTAAACTACCACAGATTCATAAGGCAAACTTTAATACTTTCTTCTAACAAAGTATTCTTAAATAAAATCTAAGATTTGATAGTCACTCTCTGGCCAACAGATCTGTCAAACGGTGACAAAATATATTAA
This sequence comes from Phoca vitulina, assembly GCF_004348235.1. Lineage (NCBI taxonomy): Eukaryota > Metazoa > Chordata > Mammalia > Carnivora > Phocidae > Phoca > Phoca vitulina. The sequence goes on from NW_022589708.1 coordinate 47,958,770, forward strand.
GATGTTAAAAATTCTGCATATTTTTGTTCTCCTCCTTCATTGTTCCTGGATTGCTTCAATTTTAATCAGCAACCATAATGTTTATGGCAACAAAAAATAGTGCTTTACTTTTTAATAGAGTAGTTATCCTACTAAAGATAATTGTTTGTAGGCTAAACAATAATTATAAATCCTATCACAACAAATAAACAAAAAGGTTTTTTTTTTTTTTTTTAAGATTTTATTTATTTGAGAGAGAGAGAGTGATAGAACATGAGCAGTGTGGAGGGGCAGAGGAGGGGGAAAAGCAGACTCCCAGCTGAGCAGGGAGCTTCACATGGGGCTTGATCCCAGGAACCTGGGGTCAGGACCTGAACCAAATAGCAGATGCTTGACTAAGCCTCCCAGGTGCCCCACAAAAAGGTATTTTTAACAATTATCTTCCTCCTTAGAATCTTTCTTTGAAATTTTTTATTTCAAATTGTAGTTTAGGATAATGATTCTTAACAGGTTATTATTTAAAAAATATAGTTCCATGAAATGTAATCAACTGAATATTTTAGTTTATAGACCCTACATACACACGAATGAGTATATGTAAAAACTTTCTAAATCTTGGTAATGCCTATGCCTCAGTTAATTGTATTGTGCCAATATCAGTTTTCTGGTTTGGGTATTCTACTATAATTAGGTAAGATACTACCTTTGGTGAAAGGTTGGTAAAGGCTATACATAGTACCTCTCTGTACTATTTTTGCAACTTCTTATGAGTCTATAATTATTTCAAATTTAGAAGTTAAAAAGTAAAAAAAAAAGTTTAAAAGTAAAATTATTGTAATTATTATAGCTTGTAAGTTACAACAGAAAACTTTTTTTAAAAAATTCAACGTTCCCTTTAAGGGCATATTGATTCACTCATTTTTTGTGTCCATCCAAAGAAAAAAATTCAGAACAAGAAAAAAAAAAAAATTCCTTGGAGTGGGGCAGTATTTTCATTCAGGAGAAGCCATATTGAATTTCTTCCTCTTTAAGGCTAAGTTGACACCAGCAAGCCCAGCAGTCTGAAGCTTTTTTGCAGCAGGTACACGTGAACTTGGGGGTAGCTGCTCACTTTGACCCTCGAGAGTCTGCACACCAGAGAAAAGGGAGGCCATCTGTGGAATTACACAGCCTGATTTCTCTCTTGCCCCTTGTGTCTGTTTTAATTTTTAAGTGTCAGAGAATGGGAGGACAGGTGATCTCATTTTGCTTGAGTGATCCTGAACCATTACTTTTCACGTCTAGGAAGAAAACTTGGGTGTAGTGAGTATTGTGACAGGCTCTTAGGAAATGGTTATGGGCTCAGTGCCCTTGTGGCGCCATCTTGTGTAATGTCCTGTGCAAACACGTGCTCCTCCTCAGGTGGAGCACCTCTGGCCGCAACCACCACTCTCATACAGGGTTAGGATTAGTCAGGCAGTGAAGTAAGGGCAATGCCTTGCATGTGGTTACATACAGGGGAAGAGGGCACTTTTCCAATATTGGCAGCTGTGGGGGACTCCAGCCAGCCCTGCCTTAGGGTATCCACCCACACCCAACTAGTGCGCAAATCCGAAAAGCCTGGGTTTCTAAGCTCCTGCCTGCACCCTGGGGACACAGTACAGCACAGGCCTCCCCACCCCTACTCATTTTTTAAAGAATTCTCCAGTGAAAATAGAAATAAAAAATTTTATCTCCTATTTTAATAATTTTACACAAAACAATATCCTATAAAAAGATGAAATTGAAATAGTAACAGAATTTTGTGTCTTGTCCAATATAATTAAGACAATTTTGTTTGCTTATCTAAATTTAAGAAAAATGTAGTGTATATAATAAAATGAGTGAAGTAATTGAACTCTTAATACACAGGGAAATTTCAAGTATTATTTAACTTTTCTGTCCTATTTTGCAATTATTTTTTTGTTTGTACTACATGTCAGACATAGCTTGTTTTACTATTTTTTCCATTGATCCAATAACTAAACTAAAACAATTTTCAAAAGAGTAGACATGCCAGTTCAGCTTAACCCTGGTACCTGTGGGCTCATGAAATACATTCAGATGGCAAAAAAAAGTGCTTTCAAACTGCAATTTGTTTTAAAGCTTTCTATTCTTGATTTTATCTTCAATTAAAAAAAATAAAAACACCTTACTTTGTACAACAAAGTTGTAAATAGAGGATATGAAACTGAAATATTTTATATTTTTATTTTCTTTGTGCTTAAACATATTCACCATCTTCTAAAGAGTGACTGATCTGTTAAGAGAGAAATCGATCTTATATTTTCTAATCTTTGATCATGTAATAGTTTTTGATTCTCACAGCAGTATTATTCATGAACTCTTTCAATAGATCATTTTCTTAAGTAGGTTTATAATTATGATCGATGTGTATAGAAACATGAATAAAAAAGTAAAGTATTTTTATTATATAATTTTAATGTCCATTTCAATCCCTCAGTTCAATTTCCATTAAGATTTTATGTGGTGTTAGTATAATACTTTATCATACAAAGTGATCAGTGTGTTTTGTTTCTATTAACAATTAACCTTTCAGTTCAAATAGTTATATAAGATTCAGTGTTACAGTACTCAATTTATTTTATAATATGATCCCCATACTTTTTAATATTGAGTGAATAATGCAATGTAAATCTCTGCACAATATACACAAGCCAATGCATGTTGATGGGAAAAAGTGTAAACTTGTAATAACTTCTAATTTCTTATGAGTGATAGGAGTTAAGCATTTATACTTCAATCACATAACCTTTATGTTTTCTCATTTAGAAAAGGTACAGCTAGTAGTCCCTGTCCTGTCTAGCTCACAAAGATTATGTAAGGATCAAATGCAATGACATCAGAAACAAATTTGAAAAACCTTTTATTTTAATTAAATTCATGTGGCAGAGTCTGGTAGAGTATGTGAGAATTAAGAAAAAGCAAATCATAAAAGAACAACCAATTACTGTGTAACTGAGCACCTTCTAGATGCAAACCACTCAAGTAGGCATGTTAGAAGATGCAAATATTAGATCAATTCGTTTCTGAAAAGACTACATTTTAGAATGAATAATACAATCAGAACTGTTTCCTTAAATGACTTCATTTACAAAGTCTTCTTTAGTTATTCTTTCTTCAGTGACTTGATTGCTATTTACATGGCTTACTGATAAATGTATATATCAATTGAACATGCAAATATAAATAGGCCAGAACTCTGCTTATATCTCCAATTATCAGTCTCATTCCAAAGCTTTCAATTTTTAACAAGTGAATTTACAGATATTTATCCCTTCTAGTTATTTACACCTCTTAACTCAAACTATTTGAGACATCCTTAATTTTTCTAATTTTAAAATACCAAGCATTGAACCAAAAACTGCTGCAAAAAGTCTTAATAAAAACATAAAAGATCAGATACTAAGTTGTCAATAAAGGTTATATTAGATCAGAACTACCAATAAACAGGCATAATTTCTACTGATAGTTTGCTTTAAATGCTTCCATGCACTTTTATATGTGTGCTCATTGAAAATATTTTTTACATAAATCAAAATCTTATTTCTAACTTGTTTTTGTGACTATATGCATTATGCAAAAAAGTACAGATGCAAAATTAAGACATGAAATTACTTTTATTTTTACCATCCTGACCTATTTTTTAAAGATCTTATTGTTAAGTAATCTCTACATCCAACAGGAGACTCAAACTCACAACGCTGAGATCAAGAGTAGCATGCTCTTCTGACTGAGCCAGCCAGGCACTTCCTGACTTAATTTCTAATGTTTGAAAATATAGATAAAATTTACATCATATTTATATTAGAAACATTGTTTCCTAGCCTACTTTTAATCATAAAATTGTTATCTACCCAAGCAAAATATATAATCTCCCAATAAGATCAGAATAACCACATACTAGCCTATGTTATAGATGTGTCATGTTTAACCCAATCAAATACCAAATTAACCAAGTAAACTTACAGCTAATAAACATTTGCAAAACCTATTTAGCTTCAATAGTAATAAAAAGTACAATTAGGACTTAAAATGCTGCTAATATGTTTCTGCTACCTTTGATGAAAATACGCAATTTTTAAATTTTTGAGTCAGTGTCTTATTTATGTCCTTTATTTTTTTATTTGAACTTTATAGATACTATGTTTAATTTGATTTCTCTAACTTTCTGGAAATTTAGAAGATCAGTGTCAAAATGATAATTGATGGTAATATGTGATAAACTATACAGTGACAATGATCTGCTGTGTTTCTCAGTCTACAAAGTGTTTTAATATACACTATGCTATTTCATCATTCATGTCTTGCTAAGAGTTATTGTTATCCTACAAAGTGACATAATGTTTAGAAAGACTGTATGGTTTTCTTTCAGTAATACATGGTGTTCTGGGATCACAGTAGAAAAACCAACAACAACCTACTGACCGCTAAAATCTATTATTTATCTCTATAGTAACACAGAGTTTGCCCAAAGTAAAAACAAATATACACATTAAATAAAATGACCTTATTAAGGAAAGGTAAGGGGAATGTGTCGTATAGGATAAAATAATATTTTTATATTTCTTTTACATTTATTTATTATATATTAAAGCCATAAAAACAAGTCTCTATGTTTAATATCACAGCAAAAAAATTTTTGACCCATATTTTAAAAAGATATAAGAATTTGGAGAATTGCAGGGTAGAGGGTGTTCTGAAGATGGGATTAACAAAAAGAAGTTTGGACTAATTCAAAAAGATATATGTATTTATAATAGCCAAGATATGGAAGCAGCCTTAAGCATACACTGCTAGATGAAGGGATAAAGAAGACTGGGATGTGTATATGTGTATGTACATATGTGTGTGTATGTACATATACATACACACACTATAGAATATTTCTCAGCCACAGAAAGGATGAGATCTTGCCATTTGTGACAGCATGAATGGGCCTAGAAAGTATCACGCTAAGTGAAAAAGTCAGATGGGAAAAGACAAATACATGATTTCATTTATATATGGAATTTAAAAAACAAAACAAAAGCAGAATCAGACCTATAAACACAGAACAGCTATGGTTGCAAGAGGGCAGGAAGATGGGCAAAATGGGTGTAATGGAGTAAGAGATAGAGGCTTCCAGTTACAGAAATGAGTAAATCATGAGAATAAAAGGTACAGCACATGGGGCAGGGGGTAGCAGGGGAAGAAGTTTGACAAAGCTGGACGAATCAACACTGCAATGCAATACCTAATGGGCTAAGATTGAGAGGTAGGCAATACAGGGACAGATGAAGGGGAGCCTGAAAATTTTAATCCTTTGATTCAGTACACTGCTGTACAGAATTATGCCTTGCAATATAATATTGTATATGTTAGCCAGAAAAGATAAAGACAGCTATGAATATTTGTATTTGCAGGCTTTAACCCATATTCATATATGTATAATGGGCTTAGTTACCTTTTCTGTTATTTGCACAGAAGCACTGTAAGGGGATTATTGTCCTCCTGTACTGAGAAATTCTGAAATGATTTATACACGAGCGGAAGGAGCATTATCACCCCCAGCACTGGGGACTATCATTAGTTTCAATAGTTTTAAAGGACATTTTTTTCTTTTTTTTTTTTTTCACCATTTCAACAAATGTCAAGAAAAAGGTGTTTCAGCTTTTACCCATCAAGTAAGTACTCAACACATTGTCATTACAACTGGTGACACTGTGAATACCTGAAGAACAAAGCTGAATACAAATAACATCTAATGATTCACATCTATTAAAATGATTCCATCAGCCTTTATTTTACCCAAGAACTCTTTCTACTGTTCAGAAAAGGAAAAAAAAAAAAAAATCTGACAGGGTAGATAATAGCAATCACATGTCAGTGTTCTAGAAAGCCACGTCTTAAAAGAAAACCTGCCATTCTGGGAAACAAAACTGCTGTTGTGGTGTGGGTTTTTTTGTTTTTTGTGTGGGTTTTTTTTTGTTTTTGTTTTTGTTTTGGTATGTTGGAAGATAGTTGTGTCATGTGATTTGGACCGCAGGAGCAGATGAGTTGATCTGAAGAGAAGGAGTTGAGAGGTGCTGGGACCACCCGTGACTGGTTTTGTGCATGCTTATATGCTTTTTATCTCACTGATTTTCACAACTAGCCCCAGGATTAGTTTGACTTGTTAAAGTCCTGAACTAAAAAGCTCCTTTTGAAATAACAATGTCTTTGTGTTTTTTTTCTCTCATTTTAAAGACTAGATTATTCCTAACTACCATTCATTAATGATTAATGAGCAATAATTAATTATTAATTACTGGGAGGAAAGATTACATGAATTTGCCTTGGGCTTGACAAGCTGTCAAGGATTCCTGCCAAGGCTGCCAGGCTTAGCAAGTTCCAGAGAAGGTGTGACACTGAACACTAAAAGTTAAGGGACATTTCTCAGAACTGGAGAAAAAGCATGTAGACAACAACAACAACAACAAATTTCCCCTAAGTTTGTCTTTGTCTCTTGCATGTGAAAAGGAACAGAAGAATGATTTGTTTTTCCCTGTTAAAAAGAGTCCTATTAACTGCATATCATGTAAAAATTTCATGCAACAGTGCCCAGAAGGAATGATTTCTAAGAGCAATAACCAGAAAAGGGTTACTAATTATTATATTTAAAATTTTTCTATTAAATGAAAATAAATGTTTCTGCAAATAATACATTTAAAGCTATATTTAGATATGAACAATCTTTTTTTTTTTTTTTTTTTTTTTTTAAAGATTTTATTTATTTGCGAGAGAGAGAATGAGAGACAGAGAGCATGAGAGGGAGGAGGGTCAGAGGGAGAAGCAGACTCCCTGCCGAGCAGGGAGCCCGATGCGGGACTCGATCCCGGGATTCCAGGATCACGACCTGAGCCGAAGGCAGTCGCCTATCCAACTGAGCCACCCAGGTGCCCTAGATATGAACAATCTTAAGCACATTGATGATAAGTGTGTCTAAGACACAGGCAGAATTGGGGCTCTAGTGCATTAGTCACACTTTAAAATTTAATCTCTATATTCAAGATATGCTCAACTGAATAGAAAATGAAATACTTTGCCATTATGAGTAGGAGGAGTTCTCCTTATTGTTTAAATTTTTTTTTTTTAAGATTTTATTTATTTATTTGAGAGAGAGAATGAGACAGAGAGAGAGAGCATGAGAGGGGGGAGGATCAGAGGGAGAAGCAGACTCCCTGCTGAGCAGGGAGCCGGATGCGGGACTCGATCCCAGGACTCCAGGATCATGACCTGAGCCGAAGGCAGTCGCTTAACCAACTGAGCCACCCAGGCGCCCCTATTGTTTAAATTTTTTAATGGTAACAGATGTGTATCTTCGATTATGAAAAAAGGCATTTTTTGAACTATATTTTATATAATTGTGAGGAAATTTGTGCAGATCACAGCAAAACATTCTAGTTCATCTTGTCCTTAGCTCCTTACCATAAGATGCTTTATTATGAGTTGTAAATTTTTACCAAAGTAATTCACAAATCAGTATTTCTAGAATAAGTTTATTCCTGTATACCTAAATTTGCCATATTGTTAGCATACTATTTTCTTATTCTTAAGTAAAGACAGGAATAGATTAACACTTGAACTTTATACAGGAAATATAACAAAATGTTTTAGCATATTACAAGCATTAATGTTTTATACTCATGGGCCATTTGTATTATAATTAATGGGAAATAGTGCTACAAGTCCCAGAAAGACCAATTATAAATAATTATGAATTTTATTTAATAATTATTTAGATGTTATATTTAAATAGTGTCTGTAGTATATAATTTTTATTGAGATGTGCAAAGTAAATATAAGATAATTTTTCAAGAGAAAAATTCATAAAAACTAGCATAAAAATATACTAATTTCTTGCCATCCCCATCAATTTCCAGAACTCCTAAACTTATGCTTATCATTATCTCCCATTAAATCTGCAAATTTAAACTATGCTCCTACAACACTATAGCACTTTTTTTTTTTTTTTTTGGCTCTTGAATATTTCCTACTGTTTCCATTATATTTCAAGACTTCTTGTCATGCCCTTTATTTTGCTACATCATTACCTATCATTGCTATCATCATTATAATGAATTAGTATAAAAGATCTCATCTTCTGGGATCCTTAAGTAGTGTATCCTTTGTAGATGCCCAAAGGTGATATAGTCCTTTAGCCAGCTAATTTGATTTCTTAATCTCAGCACTATTGATTTTTTGGGCTGGACAATTCCTTGTTTTGGGGGATGCCTTGTGCAATTTAAGATATTTAGCAGAATCCCCAGTCTCTACCCACCAGATTCCAGCAGTAACCCATCTCTCCCTTCCCCTATTATGCTAGTTATGACAACCTAATACAACTTGAGACCCTGCCAAATATCCCTGGGAGGAGGATCCTGGGCAAAACAACTCACAGTTGAGAAACACTTAAGTAGAGTAAGAGGCTTGTACTTTTTTTTATCACTGTGTTGACTGTTAGCTTGTTTGAAGAATTCTTGGGTCTGAGCACTGCAAAATCCCAAAGTGAATGAGAGACAAAGCCCAAGAAATCTACAACCTATTTGTGACAAATATGAAGAATGGAGGAAATTCATACAAACACAAGGCAACTATCCATTATTTCTGTTTATTTGTTTTCTTACAGCTATTGTACACATATTTTTAAGATTTTACTTGAGAAAGAGAGAGAGAGGGAGTGCACACGGGGCAGGGGTGGGGGGAGGCGTCAGAGAAAGGGGGAGAGAGAATCTCAAGCAGACTCTGCACTGAGTGTGGAGCCTGATGCCGGGTTCAATCCCACGACCCATGAGATCGTGACCTAAGCTGAAACCAAGTGTCAGACACTAACCGACTGTGCCACCCAGGAGCCCCAGTACAAATTTACATAATAACCTCAAGCAAGGTGATTTACTGAATAAGACTAGATTGAAAAATTTGTTTAAAAGGAGCTAAATATCTTTTTCTTGAATATATCAGAGTATAAAATACAATATTATATACATTTAATTTTATATGAGGCATGGAGATTATTTCCCAGGGAAAAACCTAATTGTTTTTAAATTCCTGTAGTTTTCTACATTACCTTCATGGGTCAGAGAAATTATCAGTGTTTCCACAAAACATTTAAAGTTATGAGAATGGGGCGCCTGGGCGGCTCAGTTGGTTAAACATCTGCCTTCGGCTCAGGTCATGATCTCAGGGTCCTGGGATCAAGTCCCACATCAGGCTCCCTGCTCCGCAGGGAATCTGCTTCTCCCTCTGTCTCTCTCTCTCTCTCTCTGTCTCTCATGGATAAATAATAAAATCTTAAAGAAAATAAAAAAACAAAGTTATGAGAATGGACACACATGTTTACAAGTAAACTTACAAAAATGTCTATATCAAACTGATTGTTTCTGGTTAACTTAGCTACTTCAAGAGCTCTCTGTGTGAAGTGTTTTATAACTATCCTCATAACAAACTTATATACAGGAATTGTGTTGCCCTAAAAAAATATAAACAAATATAATTTCCTAGATACTTTAATTACTTTAAGATCTTGAGTTAACATTTGGAGTTAATTAACAAATGGTCTTTAGTTTGGTGAAAAACATTTAAAGAAACTTAAAATCATAGGAAAAGAAAAAAAGGGGCGCCTGGGTGGCTTAGTCAGTTAAGGGTATGCCTTAGGCTCAGGTCATGATCTCAGGGTCCTGGGATCAAACCTCATGTCAGGCTCCCGGCTCAGCAGGGAGTCTGCTTCTCCCTCTCCCTCTCCCGGCCGCTCCCCCTGCTTGTGCTCTCTTGCTCTCTGTCAAATAAATAAATAAAATCTTTAAAAAAAAAAAAAAAAGGAAAAGAAAAAAAAATAGGTCACTGAGCAGTGCCTTTCCTTCTATAGATTGTACATATATTGAAATGAATGCTTTTCCTCATACTATAAATATAAGGTTAATTGTATTTTGAAATTAAGTTTGGGAGATTTAAGTAAGATTGCCCTCTAATCATATATATTTGTATGTATATATATGTATATATAAATATGCATGTAGATATGCACTATATGTATACACTTATATATGTGTGTTCAAAATAATATAAAAGCTTATTAAAGTTAATAGTTTTAAAATTTTATCTGTAATAGAAAGAAGAAGGGTAATTCAAACTTGGCTTTAGAATATTTAATGTATTGTTAAGAAGTGGTAGTAAAAAGTTATTGTTGCCTCATTGAAATAACACCTCACAGCAATTAGGATAGGTATACCCTGTTGGAAGGGAAACTAAAATGGTACAAGTGCAATGGAAAACAGTACAGTGGTTCCTCAAAAATTTAAAAAGAGAATTACCATATGATCCAGCTATTTCACTTCTGGGTATATAACAAAAAGAACTGAAAGCAAGATCTTGAAGAAATATTTGCACCCTTATGATCAAAGCAGCACTATTCTCAATAGCCAAAAGTTGAAAGCAACTCATGTGTCTATTAACAGATGAATAAACACAATGTGATATATTCATACAGTAGAATATTATTCAGCCTTAAAAGGAAGGAACCTGACACACACTAGTAACATAGGTGACCTTGCAGACATTAGGCAAAGTGAAATAAACCATTCACAAAAAGACAAATACTGTATGATTTCACTTATATGTGGTACCTACAACAGGTAAGTTTTTAGAGACACAAGGTAGAATATTGGTTGCCAAGGGCTGCGATAGCTGAGAATGTGTAGCTGTTATTTAATGGGTACAGAGTTTCAGATTTGCAAGATGAAGAAGTTCTGGAGATCTATTTCACACTTACATGAACACACATTATTGAACTATGTACTTAAAAACAGTATGGTAAATTTTACGTTAGTTAATTTACCACAATGTCTAAAAGTTTTTTATCTTCTGTGTAATCTGCCCAGAGAGTAGAGGTTTCTTTTCTCTTTAAATCTTATTTCAAAAGCCATTGACTTTAAGTTTATATTTATCATGCTTTAAAATTACTTTTGAAAAATCTGAACAGAAGTTTCTCACATCTGCAAAAGCTGATGTTACTTTTAATAAGGCTACTAAACCGAACCATTCACTTGTGCTCCATCCCAACCTTTTTGTTTCTTTTACCTTAACCTACATCCAGAAAAATAAAACTGCTGATGTATTAACACCAAAAGTAATTAATGTTTTCCCAAATGGCCAAAACATGAATGGCTTATTCCATCAACTTGTAAACCCTAGCTTGGCACTCAAAAGTAAGAGGGAGATTAGAAAGATTTGGGTATATTTCCTAATTCTTAATTAGCCACACTGTTTATTTAATCCAAAATGGGATAAAATGTATCAATGAAAAAGAAACATCCTATGAGTCAATTCACAAAAAAAATACAAATAAAAATAATAGGCCCTGGAGATTTGGTAAAGACATCACTGTATCTATTTACTAAATAGGTTAAAAAACAGTTATTAATGATGTCAACATGGGTGTCTATTCTTCTATAAACTAATATTAAGGGTTGATCTGGAAAAAAAAAGTCATTCCATTTTTTTTGTTTTTGCTCTTCCCCCGACCCTGTCACCCCACAAACAGGTAGTTTCTGCTCTCCTCTCATCTACTGTCACTTTACCTTCTCTCATGGGATTTCTTCAGGGAAAATATCAAAAGTCAGTATCTCAAAGAAAAGTACTGTAGAAAGTACCCGTGATTATTAATATTGCAAATATTCTTGGTGTAAGCTAATGTTGCCACCATGAACAATAACCGTATTACTGAAGCAAGAAACTGAGTCAAGACTTCCAGAACTTTTTTCCAAAAACAGAGGACTTTGTGAAAACAGAATGAAAACAGATCTTGGATTCATAAAATACGCTTGCAGGAAACCTTAATGTAGATTACAAGATAAGAAAACTTTTAGGGAATGTAAAGAAATGACTCTGTAGAATATAGCATTAATTGGCTTTATCTGCCAACTCCTCAGAACAATAACCAATATTATACACAAAGCTTTTAATCAGATCCTTTATTTTCATAATATGGTTATTTACCTATGTTCAAAAAAATATATCTTTATTTCCTCTACCATGCTCTATTATTGTAGGGCCCCAGTCTTAGATCTGGTAAAATATATTAACCCCTGCTTTGTAAAGCCCCAGGATAGAAGTTAACTTTGTATCCTCAATATCCTGTGACTTTATACTTACTTACAACAAGGTATGTTAATTAACACAACTTGTTACATCTATGTAAATGAACTAGTCAAACATAACAAAACAGACACAATATACTGTCATAAATTCACAGACTACCTTAAGTAGCCATTGCTGAATTAGTGTAATACTATCAGGTGTACAAATATTGTTTGTAATTTTGATTTCATGTTGTAGGTTATTCATCGAATCCATGTCTAATTTCCATTACCTATAAAAATGCAGTGAAAAAAGGGTAAATAAGCCAGAAATCCTTTAAATGATCTTAGCACAAAACCACGACAAGCCCACACTCTTTGTGATCAGCAATAATGTTTAGATTATTTAAGATAACAGGTTTCACTGTTGAGGAGAAAACAAATCTTGGAGGGAAAAGGCAAACGTGAATGTGGGACCATTTTGTCATGCTGTAGCATTTTCTATCAAGCCCAGCAAAGGGTCATCTGATTCTCAAGAAATTTAACTCTTCCCCCCCCCCCCCCAGTATTTATTTATTATAGGGCATGTCTTTTAAACTACTGAGAGATCAAGATTAACTTAAGAAGGCTTAAAAATATGTTTACTCTTTTCCTAATATAAAAGACAACCGAGATATTAGATTTTTGTTGTCCACAACATAGGTTTATAGCTAAGTTAGCTTTTGGAGACAATTATCTATCTGGTCTTTTCCCATTTCTACACATTTTGAAAGGAAGACCACCTTTTTCCAGACTACCTTTTCCAGGGAGCTGTATAGTAAACTGACATGGAAGACAGAGATAGTATTTCCCTCTGGAGTAGAACAAGTAGGAGCCTAATTTGGATAAGCACCAATTACACACACAGGTGGCCAGATCACATTGACCACTTCCATCCAACATTCTGCAGTACTTTCCCACTAATTCACCACAACACTTAAAAATACCCCCCACCGCCCCCACCTTTTCTTTCAGTGCAGTTGAGTTCCATCTTTCCCCCCCATTGCAATGGACTTGCTGTTTTTCCTGACTCCTTGTCCAGAAGTTGCACAGAGGTTTTCTTGGCTCCTCAAGGATTGCAGAGAAGAAACCCTTTAGCTCCTACATGGGGATTGTGCCTGTAAAGGATGGTATTTTCTATCCCTTTTGCAATAGTTTGTAAACTATTAAACCTGTCTAGTGCCAATTTTTCTTTGCCATATCCGACTTTCAACATGTCGCCTTGAGTTGGTATTGGAGATCAAAGAACGGTACCAAAAAATGCTATACTCTGATTTTTCTGTGAGTAATTAACTGTCCTCTTGGCCTTTAACCAAGGAGTGTCATGTGTTCTACAAACTGTGGCAAAGCTAAGTTGTTAGCTTGCAAGTAGGATACAATTCTTAGACTCTTCACAGTTCCTAAAACTAGCAATCAAATTTCAGCATTTCTGTCCACAGTGATTATATGAGTCCCAGTTCCTCATATACAATTTTAATAAGCTCTTGCATCCTTCTGGTTCTTTCATTAATGAGTTAAATGTGACACTGACACATGCTCATTATCTATTTGTATGACAGTGAGGATTCTAACAATTTGAGAACTGTGCTCTTTTTATAGTGTTAATATGCGAATGTCCACCTATCATTTTCAATGACCTAGTTCACATAATGGGACATTTTTCAAAAGTGTTAGCTGTTTAGATGCCATACCATATGGTGAAAATTCAGCTCCACAGTTGTTTCAGCCTATTCATTTGTAGGAGGCAAATTGGTATAAAATATTTCACCATGCCTCATCTGTCTGCAAGTAGTCATCTCCTACAACTTTCATTAAACATTAAAAGTCATGAAATTATTCCTTTAACCTAAATGATCTAGTTGATTTTCAGATCTTGAAACATTTTACTAAATGTCTTTTATTGTGTCTGTTCCATGATGAGGCAATGACTAGTTACCATGTACTGGACTACTTATTGAAGATATAGTAATGAACAAGAAAAACCAATGTTAATGGAATTTGAAAATATGTAAATGTTTTCATTTGGTAAGAAGTCAATAAATATATTTAAAAATGTAATTGATAGACAAAATACCCTAAACTTTTTTCCTTAATGCCCTCGAGTTCCTCTGGTAGGGATTCCAGGTAGTCAACACTGCTATAGAAAGGTATATAGTCAGGGTAGAAACATGAATCTTTGTTTTGTTCAAAAGGCATAGAAAAATAAATGATACCAATTCTTCACCAGCTCTTCCAGAAAATACAAGTAAAGGAAAAAAATTCCTAAATCATTCTATGAGCCCAGCATTACGCTAATATCAAAACCAGATAAAAACAAGAAAATCTACAAACCAGTATCCCTCATAACCTCAGATGCAAAAACAAAACAGAAAACCTATCTCAACAAAATATTGGGAAACTGAATTTAACAACATGTAAACTGAATTACATACCATGACAAAGTGGAATTTATTCAAGTATGCAAGTCTGGCTACACATTGAAAAAAATGATCAGTGTAGATCCACCACATCAACAAGATCAATAAGAAAAATCATATGGTCACACTGATTTAGAAAAAAGCATTTGGCAAAGTGCATCATCCACTTATAAGAATGTTCAGTAAACTAGGAACAAAGAACTTCATCTTGATAAAGAACATCTACAAAAATCCAACAGCTAACACAGTTAATGGTAAGAAACAACACTTTCTCCCTAATATCACGAAGGAGCAAGGCAAGGAAGTTCTCTGTCGCCACTCCAAACACACAAAGAGCTCTTAAACTCAACAATTAGAAAAAAAAATATTAAAAATGGGCTAAATATATGAACAGATACCTACCAAAAAGATGTACAGATGAAAAGTAAACATATGGAAAGATGCTCAACATTATTCATGATTGGGGAATTGCAAATTAAAACAGCAATAAAATACCCCTACACACCTATTACATTGGCTAGATTTCAAAGAAAAAAAAAGTTAGCAGTACCAATTGTTGGTGAGGATGTGGAGTGATAGGAACTCTCATTTATTACTGGTGGGAATGTAAAATGATTCTAATTTAGAAGACAGTTGGGGAATTTCTTACAAAGTTAAATTTGACTTACCATACAAGTCAGCATTCACACTCCTAGGTATTAACACAACTGATTTGAAAATTTATGTTCACACAAAACTTGCACAGAAATGTTTATAGCAACTTTACTCATAATTTCCAAAATGGAAATTAAACAATATATCTATAATCACTGAATAAATTGGTCTACACCATATGCTATCATATTATTTCCTGATAAAATAAATGCACTATCAGTTATACGGAAGAATATTAGAAGCATAATGCCAAGTGAAAGAAGCTAGCCTCAAGTCTTCATACTGTATGATTCCATTATATGATATTCTGGAAAAGGCAAAAGTACAGAAACAATAAAAAGACCAGAGGTTTCCAGGAGTGTGGGAAGAGGTGAGAGGAATGAATAAGTGAAGCACGGGAGACATTGAGGGTGGTAAAAATATTCTCCACCAGATACATGGTATTATGTATTTTTCAAAATTAATAGAACTTCACAGCAAAAAGAATACCTTTATTCCAGTTTACAAAAAAAAAAAAAGAAAGAAAGAAAGAAAAAAAAGAAGGAGAATCTCAGGAAGGAATGGAAATTGTAACAAGAGAATGAACTGTATTGCAAATGCAGAAACAACCACAGTAAGGGCATTGCAGGGGGAAAGGTGCTCCTCCAGGTAATTCTGGAAATAAGCTGAGCCTATAAGACTGAAGGCAAAAGAAAATGCATATTAGCCTTGTAAAATAATTGAAAAATTGCTTCCTTTGGGGGTATAGGTCAATAATTCTGCATAAGGGAATTGAATATTTAAATGCATGTCAGGTCATAGGAGTACCTTTCCTCAGTCTTGGTGTGGGAACTTACAGATCCTCAAGGGGAGGAGGCTGGAATAAAGCATTTTTAAAATGGATTAGGAGTGAAAGCATCAGTAAAATAAATTTTACTTAATAGAGTTACGGATAGTTATATATAGAAATGTTTATACATGTTTTCTTATATACTGCTTAGTATACACTTATCTATTTTTCAGATGATATCATCTAAAGTGAACCATCAATATCAGCAAGCAGATCGAGAATCCAGATGTTGGTTTCTAATACCATTCTCCAATAAAAGGAACCAGGGTTTCTAAGAGAAATCACTGATTCTAAGACTGAGACAGAAAATATACAAGATGAGTCTGGAGCATTTTATAGTGTCACAACTTTTTTTTTTAAGCACTAAAAATAAAGATACAAACAAACTACATTGATAGGAGTATGTCAAAAGGATACATTAGCCAAATGAGGGTTCCAATGGCCAAATATTAGAACTATTTGAGAAATAAAATAAAAATTGCATTATAACCCAAAGTATAAACTAAATATCCAAGTATCCATACAAATAGATGACTGAAAAAAAAAGTAATTGTGGAAGAAGAGACAAATATCTCATGCAAATAATTCCAAATACTTCATGGAGATATTGTACCCTTAAAAAGGTGGAACAAACTCCTCACCTCCTAGGCCCAGCTTGTGCACAGTGGCTTCTTTCCAAAGAGTACAATATGAAGAGAGGGAGAAGAGAAAATTCCACTGAAAAACAATACCTCAGACAAGTGATCAAGGATTACATCAACAGTGATGTCATACTGACAGTATGCATCCTAGACATGTTGGGATGAGCATATACTTTCCACAAGGGTCTTCTTCCCCCAGAAGACATTAGCCCATTTTAATAACAAGAAAAATCCAGACAAATTTTAATAGAGGGACATTGTACAAAATATATGGCTACTACTCCTCAAAACTGTCAAGGTCATCAAAAACAAGACAAGTCTGAAAACTCTCACAGCTCTGTGGAGCCTAAAGATACATGAAAACTAAATGCAACATGGTGACCTGGATGAATTCTGGAACAGGAAAAAAAAAAAAAAAACATTGCGGAAAAACTGAGGAAATAAGAATAGAGCGTGGGCTTTAATTTATGTAATAATATATAAATATATGTTCATTGTGAAAAATGCACCATACTAATATAAGATGTTCATAAGTGAGGGAACAACAGGGCATAGAGGAGTGTGTGTGAATTCTGTTATTTGTGGGTTTTTTTTTCTGTAAATCTAAAACATTTTTTTAAAGATTTTATTTATGTATTTGAGAGAGAGACAGAGAGAGCATGAGCATGGGTGGGGGTAGGGAGGAAGAGAGTGAGAGGGAGAAGCAGAGTCCCCACTGAGCAGGGAGCCCGATATGGGGAGGTGGGCTCGACCCCAGGACTCCAGGATCATGACCTGAGCCGAAGACAGACGTTTAGCTGACTGAGCCACTCAGGCGCCCCTAAAAACTTTTCTAAAAAATAGAGTTTATTAAATTTTTAAGGCATATGCATCAGAATGTAGCATGATTCAAAGAAGTATAAGAAAACTTTAATGAAAAATTATAGATATGTAAGGTTTCCTTTAAGATTAGAAAAATTTTCTCCCTTACCTGGGTGGGGCTAAAGGAGTAGAATTGTGTGCATACATGCCTCGGGAGGGGGTAATATTTATATATTCACCAAAAGCCAGGTATTAGAATGATTAGTAATGATCTATAATGGAACAAACTTAAAACTACCCAAGTGCCCATCGGTATAAGAATGAGTGGCATATTCACATAATGGGATACTATAGGGCATTGGGAATGAGAGAATTAGCACAAAGATGAATGAATTTCATGACGTTAATAGTGAGCAAAAGCAGCCAGACATAAAAGTAAATGCATTGTATGATTCCATCTGTATAAAGTATTTTTTAAAAAACAAGGAGCTCATCTATTCTGGTTTCCCTTTGTGCGGAGAAATGGAGCTCTGGTTAAGAAACTCACTGAGTGAACACTAATGACTTGAGGATTTTTTCTGTGTGTGTATATATGTATTAAACCTTAGCAAGAAGTTAATGAATTTGAAAGATATTGATACCTTCTTTAACATACTGTCGAGGGCTATCCCTGAAATCCAGAGCATAAGTGAGTGATGATAAAACACGACCAAAGGAGAACCCATGCAGAGAAATGTGGGTGGCAACAGCAAAAGGAAGAGAGGGTAATTTTGACAGTTTTAGGTATTCTGAAACACAAATTGCCAACAAATACCCTCAAAATAAGAGCACCATTCTGAGTGAAATCCTCTGTAAACAAGTATTTGTTAATAGCAGGATCCAGGTTTTGGTAGAGTATAAAAATATACTCAGGGACTCACAAAACAATGCTGGAAGATCATAGTGAATTATAACTTAAGACCTCAAAGCCACAGATATGTCACATAAACATCTCTTCTAGAATGACAGATGCAAATCCAGAAGATAAAAGAAAAGAGCATGATCTCTGCATCTCAGATTAGAAAAGAAGAAGAAAAAAAAAAGACAAAGAAAAGAAACAAAATTTACTATTGGGACCACTGAGGAAATCTAAATGTGGATTGTACAGCAGATTGCAATATTATATCAATGTTAAATTGTCTGATAGTAAGAAATATATGATAGTTGTTATTATGTAAATAGAATTCCATTTTCCACAGGAGATACAGTCCAATATCAAGAGTTATATCTTCTACAGATTCTCAAAAACTATATATATGTATGGAGAGGTACTGAGACAAAACTCTACTGATGAATCTAGATGAAGCATAGGTGTTTTATTATTCTATACAATGCTTGCAACATTTTTGTAGGCTTGAAATATTCAAAATAAAAAGTGAGAGGAAAATAAAAATCAAAACTGCTAGTACACCCTTTCACAAGATTCAGATCTCAGATTTTTATTAGAGAAAAAAACTGTTTTAAGGAAAATTGCTATAAACCCATTTTCTTCTGATAAGAAAATACATGAAATTCAAATCATATGTCAGCTTTACTTCAGTAAAATTAGATAATATATTTAATTAGCTAAAGCATAGATCTATACATTCATGAAAAATAATTTCTGACAGTTAAATTCTCATATTTTTGGAGAGGAGTATTAGTGAATAATGTTCTGAAACCACTGGATATTTTTAAGTGCTCTTTTAGACAGGAAAAAGTGTACATTTTATTGTAAATGTTTTATAAACAAAAATAAAAAGTTAAAGTTCAATATCATTTTCACATAATGCAGTAAAGTTAACTTATGACAAAGAATTTAATAAAAACATGAAAACAAATCTGCCCCTATTCAAGTTAATATAACCAAAAAATGTACCCTATTTTAAAGTTTACATAACTGTTTCATATACATTATCAAAGTGTATTTTAATAGTATTTCTTTAGGGATGTAAAGCATATAAAATTTTCCTTATTTTAAATGTGAAGAAAGTAGGGTTCAAAAGGGTAAGTAATTTTTCTAATGCCATAGAGCTAGTAATAGAACCTAGGATGTATGCACATCTTTTGAGACAGTATCACTATGTAAACAATCTCCCATGTCACAAATACATACTTAATGACCAATATTTTCCATTTAGCAGGTACACCAACTGGAAAACGTTTTCCATGTATTTCACAATTCTGCAAATCTTGTGAGCAGACACACAGATTTTGTTTCTAGACAATATTTTTAGGATGTTTGTAGAGCAAATAGGTCTGAAAGAGAAAGATAACATCTTCATCTGGAGCAGAGCGCAGAATTGTTTGCTGAACAGTGCAATAAAGACAACGTCTCCCTCTGGGGCAAAGGTTGAACATGTTTGTTTGAAGTCCTTTATAAGATCAGGGTTTATTAAGCTCAGGTTTTTTAAGCCGTGTAACAAAAGCACTACATGCCTAGCATCTAGCTGGACCTACATCTGCATGATTCCCATAGGATTTGAAAGACACGAGTGATTGCTGGGAATATGAAATACAGACACCAGCTGTGCTATGAGTAACAAAGTCTTTTGTCTCTGATCCAGTTCTGTGACTTCTGCCAGCATGCATGAAACTATGGGAGACACTTTCAGTTCTTGACAGATCTAAAGCAGTCATTACATTCAGAGGAAGAGTTTGGGCAGTGTGTTTACCAGCTTAAGAATCTATTTCAAAGACTTGGTACTACTTTCACTAATTTTTAACCTCAAGTTCCTCCCTTCCACCCCCCTTTTCTTTGTTTCTTATTTGCTGAAGGTATCTAAGCATTGTCAGTTGAAGTTTACCATCTTAGCTTCTGGGGAAAAGGACAAGAAACTTTTTATCAAATGACAGTGTTAAAACAGAAAATAAAATAACATCCTTAAGTTTGTTGTGGGAGAGATAAGCATGCACAGCTTGGTTGTATCTTTACTTGTAATTTCTCATGGACAGAGCTACCAGTAATAAAGTTGGGAAAGCCTCTGTTTTGAATTCCAACATTATTTCTCAGGCTGGTATTATCTGAATAAAGTTACTCCAAAAATTTTCAATCAAATTTTTCAAAATGTTGCTTGAATTACATGTCAGATTTGTGTTCAACTTACTGACACAGTAATGATTTTAATGAATAGTCTGTAGCCATTTAAAATTATATAATTGTGATAATAATTTTAACTAGACTTTTACCTTTTTTTCTCCACAGAAAATGAGCCTGAGCACTAATGTGAATTAGGAACTTCCCATGAATAGCCTATATTAATACACTATAATTTGTAAACCGTTGCTTCATTTAATTTTATGGGTATTGAAGCTGACAGAAAAATTAGCCTTTAAAAATATAAAAAATGCTGACAAAAATCCATCATAGTGCTGCAGAAATCAACATAAATATTAATACTTAGGAAAGTTTTTAATGTAAAGTCATAAAGACAAAAACCATAGAAATATGATATGTCATTCCTATAATTTTTGATATTATATTAAAACAATTTCATTATGTGTTATTTAAAGTTTATATTTTTTTCATTGAACATTTTCAAATTTTCAGATTTATGGTGCCATTTTAAATTATCAAATAATTAGTTTAAACATTAATAGAAAACTTAGGAATCCCCTAAAAAAGTACTATAAGAAGCAAGAAATTTTATGTTATTAACTCTAGGTGTAGCTTTCATATATTTTATGTATTATATGGCACTCACATGTTAAAAGAGTCTGACTCTATAATCAAAGTAAAACGTCAAATGATACCTAGAATCATTAAGTGAAAAATCAATGTTTCTAGGAGGCAGGGACCAGACTTGTATTTACCTTTCTACCTCTTGGAGAGCTGTAGGCAATCAACAATATTTGTTTATTAAAACTTTTTAGAAATGAACCAGTGACAGGGACAAAAATACATAAAAAAAATTTGAGTTAAAATATACAGCAAATGACAAAATAAAATGTCAAAAATTTAAAAAAAAACCTGATTTTTAGTTCAAGGCAAAAATTTAATCATAATAAACCAAAATCTCTCACTTATATTTTTATTTCGGAAAGAACACAGGACTGTCAGGAGCGACAGATTATCCTGGTCCATTCCCCCCGTCCCGCCTCTAATCCACCAGCAAAGCCTGTCCGATTTTTCACATGTGCACAGATTTGTTTCTCATCACCACCACAGTCCTGTATCAACCACCATCTTCTCTTAATTAGAGAGCTGCCAGAGACTCCTAAGTCCCATACATGGTTCATGCTTCAAACATGGTAGAGCGTACAACAGGTAGAGTAATTTATACAATAGAAATCAGACTCTCTCTTTTCTCCCTGTTTAAAACACTTCGATGACTTCACGTTTCAAATAAATTCAAATATCTTACCGTAGTCTTCAAAGCCCCCAGTCATCTGGCCCTTGACAATCTGTCCATTTTTATATTGGCCATGCTTCGTTTTTTGCATTACTCCCTGCAAACAGTGGATTTCTTTCTCTCTTTTTAACTTAACTTGTCTCCCATCTTCTTCCAACTTAGCAGTTATTCTTCAAAGAGACAGTCTTGACCCTGACAATCATACATAAGATTCTTTCTCCCACACTCTCTCAGAAGCCTCCCATTTTTTAATAGACATTATTTAAGATACATAATTGCAGCTATGTAATATAAAATATTCAATAAAAATAATAGAAAACAGTGTAATCAACACTATGCTTGCTGCCACATAGCTTTTCCAAATTCACAAATCTTGCCCCAATTGCTTTAGCTATTTTCCTTTCTAAAATGTTTTATTGCAATCTACTATACATGGAAATTTCAACATAATCGTATCATTTCTTATTGTTGTTGTCAGACTATGGACACATTACAGCATGTAAACTCTGTACCACTTTCCTGCTGCTGCCTACACTTTACCATAGTCTTAGTGGCTTAAAACAACAAAGAGTTGTTCTTTTATAGTTCCCGAGGTCAGACATCTAGAATCAAGGCAATGTCAAAATTACATTCCTTCCGAAGGCTTCAGGGGAGAATCTAGTTCCCATCTTCTCTGGCTTCTAGTGGTTATCTGCATTCTAGGCCCTTCCTTACATCTCTCCTACCCCTTGCTTCCATCATCACATCTCTTACCACTCACTCGAACCTCCTGTCTCCCTAGTATTAAGACCCACCTGGAAAATCCAGAAAATCTCTCCATCTCAATATCTTTCAATTAATTATATCTGCAAAGTTCCTCTTGACATATAATATTCAGAAGTTCCAGTGATTAAAACAGGACCATCTTTGGTAGGGCATTATTCAGCCTACTACATTTTGCAAACATTTAAACAATCTATCTATTCACAATAGCCAAGATTGGAAACAACCTAAATGGATCAATGCATGAACAAATGGATAGGGATGAGGTGGTGTAGATATATTATATACAATGGAGTATTCTTCAGCCATGAGAAAGAGGACAGTCCTGCCATTTGTGACAAAATGAATGGACCTTGAGGACCATTTGGTTAGTGAAATAAGCCAGACAGTAAGACTAATACTGCATGGAGTCACTTATATGTAGAATCTTAGGGGAAAAAAGTCAAACTCATAGAAACAGAGTAGAAAACTTGTTGTCAGGGTCTAGGGGGTAGGTGAAATAGGGAGAGGTTGGTAAAAGGGCAAAAATATTCAGCTATAAAATAAGTTCTGAGGATCTAATGTAAAACATGGTTTAATATAAAACACATTATCAATACATGATAACACTGTATTGTATAATAATTAACAAAACAATTTCTAATATCACCCTATGAACTACTGTAACAATTGGAAATATTTTTGACCACGTATAATAGTTTAGTATTGCCTTTTAATTTCCAGATATCCCTCAGTACCCTTTTTTACAGAACTTTCTTGTGGCCTATACCTACATATTTATTTATTTTTTTTAAAGAAAGATAAGGTTTGGTTTTTTTTTTTTTTTTTTGGTCAAGTTCTAAAATAAATGCTCTTAGACAAAGGGTTAGTCTTTGGGAAGTGTGTGTGTGTGTACATACCAAACATAAGTATATTTTGGTTTACCTAAATATTCTTTGTTTGGTTAGGAAAACATTAAACTTATCTAATTCTTGGATAATATTTTTGAATTTAAACCAAAATATTTTATTTTTCTTCTCTGGTACTGTAAATGAGATCATTAACTTCCAATCTATTTAGCACATGCTTAAGATAATAGTCACTTTATTTAATATAAAGTTATTTCACTCTTTGATTTTAATTTTTTTCTTTTTAAAAACAATTTAGGTATATAATACAGTAACTTGAGTCCATCTTAAGCACAGAATTTCAATAAATTCTGTCAAATGCAATGGTACCTGCGGTACCATCATGTGAATGATGCTACAAGAACATTCCCACCACCCACCAAAAGTATGCTTTGTTCTTATCTAATCAATATCTCCCACAGAACCATTTTACATTCCTTTCTTTCTAACATATAAAAACATAACTGATTTTCCTATATTGGGCTTGTGGTTTGCTAAATTCACTGTAGTTTTTGCAGTATGTTTCAAGATTCCACTGGATGTTCTATGAGCGTCATTATATGTGAATAAAACAATTCAATTTCTTTCTTTACAATTCTAATGTTATTTAGCTTTTACATAATTCACTGGATAATAACTTCACCAAAATAGAAATGGCAAGAATGAACATCCTTGCTTTGTTCCTTATTTTAGGGGAAAATAATTGCTATTAAATTTGATGTTAACCCTTGGGATTTCAAATAAATCCTTTCTAAGATTTTTAATTTGTTTTTTTATTCCTAATTTGCTGAGTGTTTTATACTAAACGGGCATTGAAAGAATAGTCTTTACCTAAATATGATATTCTCTCATTAAAAGTGAAATATATAATGGTAGAAATAATTGATAGCTTTGGAAGCTCTAACCACTATTACTTACATCCCATTAGCCAAAACTAGTCACACAGCTAAACCTGATCTCTATGGGTTAGGAAACATTCTCTGCCCACTAAGAGACACTGGAAGTCGCATGGCAAATGGCAGTTACACATGCTTCTTGCTGGTAGGGCATCAAATAATTTGGAATAACAAGCAATTGATTTATTACAATATATTAAAGTTTTCCTGTAGGTTCATCAAATGAAAACTTGATCATTTTCTCTTATTGATCAACAATTTTATCCCTGGCTCATTACCATTCTCTCTAGTATTTCTTCATAATTCTTGGCAATTTTTAATATCTGACAGATATTTCAAAATCCCTAGCTTTTCTGCTTCTCCTTTGTCTTTTCCTTCTCCTTTTCCTCTTTCTCCTCCCCTGTCATCTCCTCTTCTTCAACCTTTTCTTGAATGATGTTTTTGTCTGCTCTGCTTCATTGGCTCACTCCCATGATCATACTTGAGGATCTGCTATTAGCAGCGACTGAAATCCCTGTATGACTTCGATTTCAGGCATTGCTCTCTCCAACCACCATTTATCTTTCCTACTCATGCCCTTTAATGTCTCAACTCCGCCATTTATTCAGCCTCACATATACATGCAGTCTTTTGATACCACCACCATCTTTTTCCTTCACCTTTTTTACATCCTTACTTAATCCTTACCTAGAATTTAGTTTGTAGTGATAAAGGGCCTCCTAAATGTGGCCCACAACAAACAAAACTCTATGTGGGGGTCCTTATTGGGATGCTCATTATCTCCCTCTCCTAAATTATATGATCTTCTTTGGGTACAGAAAATGTCCCATATTTTTCCTTTTCTATTAAGTTCCTTCCATTCTACTAATCTAGACACCTCCCAAAACCTAGATAATTCCACAGCTCCAGTGTCATTCTGAATATAGTGTTCGAGTAGTGGGGGCTGCTGCTTTACATTACATCCTATTGGAAGTCAGCCTGAATCTTCTAATTCTCAAATTATCAATACTACTTGAGAAGCTAGAGAAAAGGCATTATGACTGCAAAATGCAAATGCTCAAGATTCCTTTTCATGTATGATTATAGTTTGAGTTTCAGTAACTTATTTTAGTTATTTTTACCCTCTATTGTATTCTCATTACATCAAAACTTAGCTCTTTGCAGTATTAAATATTAAGCTAGATAGAAGGTACAGGGATCCCTATTATGCAGCCATCAGAAGGAATGAAATCTTGTCATTTGCAATGACATGGATGGAACTGGAGGGTATTATGCTGAGCGAAATAAGTCAATCAGAGAAAGACATGTATCATATGACCTCACTGATATGAGGAATTCTTAATCTCAGGAAACAAACTGAGGG
>NW_022589708.1:47984641-48070041 GCF_004348235.1 Phoca vitulina
GGGGAAATCAGAGGGGGAGATGAACCATGAGAGACTATGGACTCTGAGAAACAAACTGAGGGCTCTAGAGGGGTGGGGGGTAGGAGGATGGGTTAGCCTGGTGGTGGGTATTAAAGAGGGCACGTACTACATGGAGCACTGGGTGTTACACGCAGACAATGAATCATGGAACACTACATCAAAAACTAATGATGTAATGTATGGTGATTAACATAACAATAAAAAGCCTAAAAAAAATCTATTGTCTACATTTTTATCTTGGTTTTTAGGCATTTGGTCCAGTCTTCTATATTGCCTGTTAACATTTTATTCAATACAGACATAGCTCAGAGATATTGTGGATTCAGTTCCAGATCACCACAATAAAGTGACTATCACAAAAAAAAAAAAAAAAAAGGTACAGGGAAATGTTGGGGTACCTTGATTATCATCACAAATATTATCTACCTTTAATCCTTTCTTAGTTCTTTGTGAAATGTGTATAATTATAAATACTATTTCTATTTTGAAGGTTAGAATATTGACATTCTGGGTTTTGTGTAGCTTGCCCCCCAAAAGGTAGTAAACAGCAGAATAGTGTGTGCAAATTTTAGATTTCTTAGATTTTAATCTTAGAATATCTCTTTTTGGCAATGCTACCCTTCTGGTAATACATAAGTAGAAAATATTGCTGATTTCAAGATAATTTGACTGAAATTGATATATCACCTAAAGATTAAAAAATGCATTGTTTATTAATGTTGATAGACACAAAAATAGTTTCTATTACTCTGATTGATTCTACTGTAGGTAATTGCTAAATATATTAAGAATATTATATTACAGAATTATATAAGTAACATAATTGTGAATTATAAATAATCTACTGATTGGATAAAGGGGGCATAAATATGCAAATATAGACACACACACACACACACACACATATATATATATATGCATGCTCAAATATAATCACCCTGGGTTCTAGTCTCTTTCAATTCTAATAAATTAGTCTGTATGATACATTGCATATATAATGATTTGATGGGGAGTATATTAGTCAGCCTGGGCTGCCATAACAAAATGCTATAGACTGGATGGTTTAAATAACAAATTTATTTTCTCACAGTTCTGGAGGACAGAAGTCTGACATGTGGACGCCAGCGTGGTCAAGTTCTTGTAAGACCCTTTGGCTCGTCTGCAGATGGCCATCTTCTTACCAATGTTCTCACAGGGCAAGGAAAGGGCAAAGGGCAATCTTTTCATTCTTATAAGGTCATTAATCCAATCATGAGGGCTCTACTGTCTTAACCTAATCAAACTCTAATTAACACCCAAAGGCCCCATCTCTAAATACCATTTATAATTAATATAAATTAATTAATAAAATAAAAATATAATCAATACCATGTATTGATTTACTGGAGGAGGTGGGAGACAGAAACATTCATTTCATAACAAGGTGAATTATTTTTCTTAGTTGGCATTTATAGAACCCCATATCCAATAGGAATAGAATATATGTGCATGTGGTTAATTCACCAAGGTAGACCAGCTGCTGGGCCATTAAAAAAAAACAAAAAACAAAAAAACCTCAATAAATTTAAGAGGATTTAAATAATTCAAAGTATATTCTTTGACCACAATAGAACTAAATGGTTAGAACACAGGGCAATTATTTTCAGCATCCAGATATCTTAATTTTTTTTTCAAAGCAAGTCACAAAAAATTGAACACTCCTAGGTTTTTAAGTTTCTAACTTATGATTCAAGATATTAATTGAAGTTAGAATTCCTTTTGTTTTCCTGACTTTTTGTACTTCTATTATAGCAGGGTCTTTCATATATATTTCATTAGCTGCCAGCAAAGGTAGTATCCTCTATGTATTTAAGAGTACATAGGTATTATACTTTATTTAAGAGTACAAAGTATACTTTATTTAAGAGTACATTTAAGAGTACTTTATAATACTGATCCTCTCAAGTGATCAGAAATATGAGAGGATGGATTTGGTTTTGGACATATGTTTCCATTTCATTGACTATCAATTGTTTTTGGTACATTTCTTGTCATTTTGACATCAGCCATTGCCATTTGATATATTTTAGAATGTGACTTTGGAGTGCTGTTTGTTCTAGCAGGAATGAGTCTATGTCTACACACTAGAAGATATCCCAGGTCCTAAATTCTTCATTATCCAGGGTGCTATTCTTGACACAGAATAATTTTCTAAGAAAAGATGTGCCCAATAAATTTATCCAGAGGCATTTAAGAAAAGATCTTCATGAATTTTAGGGTATTTTAAGACAAAATAAAAGGAAAATATTCATAGAATTGATAAACTAGTGGCCTATGCAATATACTTAGATCCATGTCATTCTGTAGACATACTCATTATAGAGAAAATAATTAAATGCTTTTATCTGGAATACTGGATATACATGTTAGCTTAGGAATGAAGGCATAGGAGAACAGAGGACATGTATAAAGGTGTATTTAAAGAACATTTATGTTTTCCCAAGTTTTTTAAATAAGATAAATCGTCATATGTTGTGTTGACCTGTTTTAATAAGTTACTTGTGCACAACAGTCTAGCACTTATAGTCAACAGAAGCACTTTTGATGCTAATACAATCTACATATTTTAAAATTCATGGTCTATGAATTACTATCTGTATGACCCTCCATGAATTTTGTGTCTCACTTTCTTGATCTGTAAAACGTAGATGGGAGTAATTGCTTCATGGAATTCTTGTGAAAATGTAATGAGTTAATATATAAATATCGCTTAGAATAGTGTTTGGCACATAGAGTAAATACTTAATACATGTTCTGTGTTAGTGTTGAAACATAACTGATTAAGCAGAAGTGAGGAAATGAATAGTTTACAACAGTTGATTAAGGTAGTTGACATGAATAAAAACACAAATAAGAACCATGAGTGGTTTGTTAAAACAGTATAGGAAAGATTTTGCTGTAGAGTATGACACCTCTGCATATCACAGGAATGGGCTGTGCTAGTTGAGGGGAAGGAAATGACATGATTTCTTATCTGTATGAAAGAGCTGGCTCATGGGATTACATGGACGATGATATTGTTGACTATCATCTAAACTTACTCATATGGCCTTAATATGAGTTCTTGGAGTATTTTTTTTAAGGAATTCTACTTGGTGTATTTTTTAAAGAAATCCTGAGATTTGGTCCAACCGCAGCTGAGATCATTACATATCCAAAGCCAAGTCAATTCTCTTCTATCTGTTTTAACAGATAGAGTTTGTGCTAAAGTAAATAAATTACTGTTTGTGATAAAGGACCCAAGAAGCTAAGTGACTATTGCTAAAGTGCTCACAAAAACCAATGCATCTTTTGCCTCATAAATGATTAGCTGAATTGGTTGTATTCACATACCAATCTGAACAAAATATCTGACTTGACCAAACTTTAGGTAAACTTCTCTCCTTCCCCAGGCCCCAGAATTTTGTCCCATTCCTTAAGCACTGGAAGCTATAACAGCTTCCACTTTTAAAGACTCTCCTTAAAATCAGCTGACCTCAGTGAAAGACATTTCTTGCTCAACTGTCCAATAAACACACAGCCTTTTTCTTAAAAAAAAAAAAAAAGAAAAAGAAAAGAAAAAAAAAGCCCTTTCTACCTAACCTTTGAGATGCTTGCAGATCTTATGGTTGGAACATTTACTCAATTGTAATAGCCTCTTCACCTTCCCATACGGCAATGATCTTTTTGGCTAAAGTCTTTCCTTACTTAAGTCTGGATTTGTTTTATTTGATGTGCTACAAATGGAATTTGTTACCACCTCTCGTATTTGTCATTTTATAAATGCACTACATCCTTAAAGTACCAATTACATGATCTAATATGATGTTTGTTACCATCATGCTTATTATGTTCTGGTTTACCAGATACAATTTCAGCAGTAATGTTGTTTTAGGTTTTGATACGTTAAAATATTTTTTCAATATATTTTCCATTCTTTGCACTACCATTGACAAATGGTAAAATAGTACACCTGCATTTCAGACATATTGATGAGTCCCTACTTATCAAAACAGTTGTAGTTCATTAATATATAACATGATACTTTGATTAAAATTAAAGAAATATTTACATATGGGGATAAATCTGTATTTTGAGTGCTAAACTAAGGCTACACACACACACACACACACACACACACAGCATTTTCTAACCCCCAAGTGTTTTAGATTATGTCCTATAGGAAGCCAACTCAAACATAGAATTTAGTGTAAAACCTGCAGACTGATGACTGAAATCTTCTTCCAACAAGCCTCCCAGTATCTGAGACAACCATCCTTCATTAACTGATGAATTAAATGAATATATGACAAGCATCACTAGCCTTGCATTCTTTAGATACTTATGGGTAATTCTCATTTTTTGCATCTCCTTCCTCTCAAGGAAGTGGTATTGTTTTGGTTTCCTACCTTGGAATTCATGGGCAGGGCAGTTTTGGAGGTTTCTATTTTGTTTTTCTCACTATGTTATCCCTTACCATGTAGACCAAGGACTCAATATGGGTGTTGTATCAACTACCAAGTGTGTCTATCCCAACTATATATTCAAGGACCAAAAAGTGACAAGATGGGTCCCCCACCCCGGACACATTAACTGAACTGGATGTTGGACAGGACTTCATTTATTATCTAGTCCACACATACCATCATTCTAACCTGGTGCCATGATAATGTTAGATTTCTGAGTACTGTCACTGTGTAACCTTTTTCAAATGGTCCTTTATATGATTAGGTGTTCCCCTTTCCCCAGTGTACAGTTTGAGAAAAGGGCTATAGGTCCCTCTGGGGAAGGTCCAGATGAAGCATCCCATGTACAATTATATTGGTGTTACAGGGATATTCATCTTGGGGATATGGCTCTCATTCAATTGGTGCATTCTGGGTCCTAAAACTGGAAATTGGGCAAGGAATTGTGAATTTTTAGTAGAGTGCCTTCTTCTGTTCATCCAACCTCAATTTCTTCTGATTATATAGATTTGTTGTGTAAATGCCTGACAATTAGCCTTTTTTATTGTAAGTGTCTAACAATAATCTTTAGACTGCTGAAGCCTCCAGTTCAAAGACATTCATTTCAAACAAACACATTGCCAGTTACAGGACTAGATAAACATCCAGACTGCCCCACCCATGGAGTTCTGTTTTTATTTTTAAGAAAGCTCTGGTAGATCTAAGTAACTGTTTGACCCCTTTCTTTTCTCTTCCAGTGCTTTAATTCCCATTCTTATGTTTTAAACTCACCAATAAAGAGTAAAACTGTGAAACCTAGCCCCCCCCCCCAACCTCAACCCCAATAAAGGTAGAATCTCAGCTCTCTCTACTTGCAACTTCACTGTGTGGCCCTGGGCTTGCCATGTACCAAGACTTATAAGTAGTAAAATTTGTTATTTCAAAGTTCACTGATGGCTGTTGCTGAGGTGCATCTTGTAATCATAGTAAGGACCACAAGCGCCAGCCAAGCCGTAACATGGCCTCCAATCAAGAAAATGCCTGTGGGGTAGCTACCAGAAGTAGTGTGGGCCCAGATGAGTTCCTCAGGCATTTCTAGCCCGTAGTATCACTATCAGTAGGCTGAGACTGGCACAGAATTACTTCGACTAGTATCTTTGCTGTATTTGCATATACCTAGTTTCTAGTATTAAGCACCACTACTTGGCTGCTCTTTTTGGAGGTTTTATCATCTCTATTTCTGCCAGTATAGTTCTGCCATACCCTCTTCTCAACATTAGCCTCTGCCAATGGAAGGGAGCCACCACTGAGTTCCTTCGTGATACTGGCATTTTCTTACAGTACGCTGCTAATGGCCCTTCTTAATTTGTACACCTTCCAGGCCTGTCTGTAGAATACAAACATCTGATGGATTTTCTGGTGTTATGCAGAATATCTGCTCCAACATGCATATGCCCTTAAGTCTTTCATTCCCTTTATCCACAGACTGCCATGATAATTCAGACAGTACATTTCATTCAAGTTGGTCCATTGCTTTTCACATGCATCTAGAAGTCATCTAATGCTTACTATCACCTGGGAGTCCTTGCCACATTCGTAAATCCAGTATCTCAGGAAAGTGATCCTACGTCAATAACTTCTCCCTCATCTATTCTTGTGTCTGCATCCATTGATCAAGTACCCTCAGAGTCTGGTTCCACATGGATACTGAATTCATGAGATGTAAGTCAACCCTGGAAGGACACATCTTGGATTAGATAATTCTTTTCAACCAAGGAAAATTCTGAAAGGGCTGACTGCTGAAGGCTATTTGCTGACAGCAGTCCCAGACGCAGAGGCAATAAATCCGTATCAAAGTGTTCAACACACAACAAAATATGCTCTATTTACTCTACCAAACCTAAATAACATTTTAGAGACTTTACTTCATTCCCAAGATATTAACTAACCAAAAGTATTTGTTATGGTGAATGTTACCTTTCATTTGTGTTCCCATCTACTCTTTTAGATGATATTTGAATTCCTAATATCTAACATTCCAATTTATTCTCACTTTAATGAAATTTGGTGTTTTTGTTTTATAAACAATTATTTGAAAGTATTTAAACTGGTTTCCATTGCTTGCCTAAGTTAAGAAAAATTAAAAGATTCGACCAAAGACCTTAATAGACACCTTACTGAAGAAGATATGCAGTTGGCAAGAGTATGAAAAGATGTTCCACATATGTCATCAAGAAAATGGAAATTAGAACAAAGAGATACCATTACACAACTATCTGAACAGTCAAAATCCAGAATACTGACAACACCAAATGCTAACAAGACTGTGGAGCAATAGGAACTCCCCTTCATTATTACTAGAAATGAATAATGTCACGGCCACTTTGGAAGACAGATTGGCAGCTTCTTACAAAATGATACTCTTACCATATGATATGGCTATGCAAGGCAATTTTGCTCCTTGGTATTTACCCAAAGCAGCTACAAACTTAGGACCTTACAAAAAGCTGAATGTGGATGTTTATAGCATCTTTATTACTAATTACTAAAACTTGGAGGCAACCAAGATGCTCTTTAGTAGGTGAACGGATAAACTGTGATTTACCCTGATAATGAACTATTATTCAGCACTAAAAAGAAATAAGCTAAAAAACCATGAGAAGACGTGAGAAAACTTAAATGCATATTACTAAGTGAAAGAAGCCAATCTGAAAAGCCTATATATATTGTAAGATTCCAACTAAGTGACATTCAGGAAAGTCAAAACTATGGGGAGAGTAAAACGATAAGTGGTTCCTAAGGGTTGCAGAGGAGGAGAGCAAAATAAGTGGAGCACAAAGAATTTTTAGGGCACTGAAATACTCTGTATGATACTAATTAAACATTTTATTGTTTTAAATCCTGTATATCTTAAGAAACATGTATTTCCATATTTATTGTCTGCTGAAACATGTCATGTTATAGGTTCCAGAACTTTGTCTTGATGGTTGTTTCATATTATAGTCCATGTGGATTATCTGTGTTAAGATTTTAGAAAGTTTTCCATTCTTTCCATTAGTATGCATCTTAGGTAATAACCTGCACGATGTTCAATCTTCCCTATTACTGCTGCCATTTTATCACCACCTAATGAATTTAATTCCCCAGTCAAAATCTTCACCAATTGTGATTTTCTTACAGTAAATAACCAAAAAGTGCACCATAAGCAGACACAGTGTTACCATGATTTTTTAGTTCTAATCCCATTGCAGTTTCTATGAACGCTAAAAACAGATTAAAAACATTTAGATCCCTTAGATCTGAGCTGTACATTAGATGTAAGCTAGTCCAGTGGTAACATTTTATAGTAGATGATTTTGCTTATATAAATGGAACAGGAATGCAGACAAGATGCCTGATGCTCTTTGCCCTGTCTGCCTTAAGTGAAACTGAAATTTGTTAAACTAGCATAGTCTTTGGAATTTTTGTTATATAAACTTCATATGTACCATTTCATGGACAAGTACATTGTGACCTGGATTATAACAAGGAATCCCTTTGACATTTGGCCCCATTTATCCTCATCCTAATAAGAGAGCCATAAGGATGGTTTTGCACCCCAGATTATCAATGTCAAATTGAATTGTGTTCACAGTTCTCAAATATGTTTGAATATTTTCCTTTTCTTTGGGCACAATTAACTGACTAGATGTCCATGTGTCCTTTTGGGGGAACGACTGGGAAATCATTATCATGTATACTTTCCAATGTGCCCTATTTATTTATTCATTCTCATAGGGACTCATCCTCTTCTTCAATCAACAGTTTCCAGGACTGAAAAGTCCAAGCATAAACGGGAAACTGGAAAGGAAATTTGACTGCAGTCCTCAGCATCCTGATCATCCATGCAAGAATCCTTTTGGCTATAAAATTAAACAATTTCCTTATTGAAATCCTAGTATCTCGCCGCTGGAAGGCTAGGTTTTAATAATCATCTCTATAGTTCTCCATGGATTAGGATTCCTGAATCTCAATCTTTACAAGTGTTTCCACCATAATTTTGAAAGTTAAATAGGTCTATCTGACTTCTAAAATTTCAGAACCACACCATGTTCTCAGTCATTGGCAAGCCCTGTTTTATAATGGCATCTCCTACCTTTAGCCCTGACCA
This sequence comes from Phoca vitulina, assembly GCF_004348235.1. NCBI lineage: Eukaryota > Metazoa > Chordata > Mammalia > Carnivora > Phocidae > Phoca > Phoca vitulina. Next base: position 47,993,276 of record NW_022589708.1, read on the forward strand.
ACAGTGACAACTGAGCTTAATGATGTTAATGAACTTCTTACCAATATATTCCTTACTATTTTGATATACAGAAAGTGAACTTTGAGACCTCCCAAAAAATACAGTCAACTTGTAAGTTTTCTGGCCTTTCCACATTAGTACACCTACCTCTCCTTTTTTATCCTTTTTATCCCTCCCTTTTTATCCCTTTTTATCCCTCCCTTCACTTTTTCCAAGATTCCAATTGCCAACCTAGTAACCTATTTTCACTATTTCTCAGAGCATTAAATTCTAGGCTATTATAGAACACAACATATATTTCCAGTTGAGTAATGTAAAAAATATGTTTTTGTCCTACATTTTTTCCCCTCTTTCTCATTCTGGAACAATCAGTTTTGTTTGTTTTTTTGTTGTTATTGTTTGTTTTTTACTTTAGGAAAAACATTACTTTTTCCTTATTAAAAACATATCTCCATACCTCATACCTTTTCTTACCAAAAACACACCCTACTATCCTTGCAGAGATGTTACCTTTATTATTTCTAGTAGGTTTAATTACATACATTAATTAGAATTCCTAACCCTTAGAATTCTTAATTCCTACTGAAAACTAAAGTAGTGAGCTATTGTGAACTGTGTTACACTAGCATTCTGTGGATCGGAAAATTTATAAACGCATTTCACAATTTCTAGAACCTTGTATTCTTGCTCATAAAATTTTCAGTGTGGCACAAAACATATTGTGGTGTCTAAATGGGGTATCTCTAGGTCAGATGGGGGCCCCCCAAAGGTGGGGTGATGATTGGGTGAATGCTGGTGGTGGGAGGTGAAAGCACTCACCTGAGGCTGAAGAAAGGAGATAGAAGTTTATTGAATATACTACAAGGGAGCAGCGGGCTGGACAGCAGAGGAGAGGCCTTCTGTCATAAGGCAGTGGGTGGGGCTGTTTTTAAAGCGGGAAGGTGAGGAGGTATGGCAACATATGGAATCTTCCCTTTTTTGGTAACTGTGCCTGGTTGGAAGTAGCCCATTGGTCAGTTAGGGACTATGGATATTTTGAGGTATGTCCCCTGATGGGCCAGTCTGTATTCAACCTGGGGGTCCCGTGGCCCTTTCTGCATTCCATGGCTCAAGCCTATTTGCCTAAAATCGGCCTCCACCTATGTTTAGTAATTAATGCTTCAGTATTTTATTTAATTTGGGAATGATCTAGATATTCAATGACTATCCATCAATTAATTTATATCTGTATAACTTTAAGAAGTTATTTCTAAAAGATTTTGGAAACTGCTTTTAAGTAGATATACCATAAAGTGTAATTCTTATTAAGTTCACTTATGTCTTTTATCTTGTATTTACATCTATTTAATTTACTTGTTCTTAAAAATTATTAGATTACTCGTGGAAGTTTCATGAGACATTCGACAGTTAATCATTATCTTAAGTTATCTTTCTTGCTGACAAATTCTGTAACTGAGACACTATGAGCTTATTTGACTTTTAGTAAACCTAGACAGAATAAAAGTTGTATGCTGCATTATATTTAATATTGACAACCCTAAAGACATGACTTCTTAATTAAAACAAACTTAAACAAGCTTTTCCCAGCCCCATCCCAAAATTATCCTAGATCCATGTGAACTTGAGAAACAATTGGGTAAGTTTCTATGTTTCTGAAAATATACTTGATTTATATAAATGCTTTAAGTCAATTAATAGATCTCTATACAATATTTTTAAATTAATTTTGGCAATACCATCCAGAGGTGTAAAAAAAATATGTTCATAACAAACATATGTAGATGTAAATAAACATACAGACTAACAGAAACAGATCTTATAGCTTTTGTTTTAAAATTTTAGTCATGAGACAGGTGAGAATGCAAAACTCACAAGTTTATAAAAGAACATTTGGATCCAAATTGTGCTTCCGGTAGATGGAATAAGTTTACCTGTTCAAATGCCTTAAACTTTTTACTAATATTTGTGAAAATGACTTTCAAGGTTTTTCATTTGCCTAGTTTTAAAATAGACTTTCCCTTCCCCCCCCCATAAGAATGACCCCCGCTGAAGTTTAGAGATGGCCCTCAGATCCTAGAGAAGTCAATTAGAACATTTACATATCAAAAGCACGGAGACAGAATGTAAGTTCCACCTTTTGTTTCCTGAGTACAGAATTTTTGCAAACCCTACAAGCCTTTTGACATGAATAAGGGAGGTTTTGGGATTGGTAAAAAGGGTAGATGGGCTTTTTCTGTTCTCTGTACATTTGTAAGACAAGTTCTACAAGTTGTCCTCAATTTGTGGGACAGTTGTTTTTATTCCTCAAAGAATTGGGTGGCAACCTGAATGATATCAAGGTACGGACCCAACCATCCACCTACATTATTTTCTATTCTTTGTATCAGGAAAAACATTTTAACCAAGATAGAAATCAAAAGATTCTTATGTTCTAGGTTTAGAGCTATTTGTCTTTGGAATGTTTTTCTTCCCCTCTGGGTACATAGTTTCATTTTAGTTTGCAAGGGAAAGCTCTTTAAAAAGTTCCTAGGACACTGAATATCACCTTCAAATTTGACCAACTTCTGACCATAGAGCTACTTAAAAAACAAAAACAAAAACAAAACACAACTTTCAAATGTTTTGTCACATTGAAAAAATTTCTTCAGCCTGGATAAATATTTCTGACAGTACTGAATGACCTCATGGAGTCAAGAGGCATCCCCAAAGAGGGAGCAGAAGATACTACCCTCCTAAGATCCAGAGGCACTCCCAAAGATAGCCAGAAGAAATATTTAGACAATTCCCCTGAGAGCTGACAACAGTAGGTAGAATCCCAGCAGCAAATAGAATGCAACTCACATTTCTTTTCAGCTATATTTTTGGGCCCAGAACCTGATGGCTGAGCTGCCTGCACACACAAGAACCAACAACAAAGTGCATGCCCCAAGCAGGCAGAAAGCCAAGCTAAGCCAAGCCAAATTCTCAGGAAACAAAATGAAACAAACAAGAATGAAATAGCTGTCCCTGGGAGAGAAAGGATCAACAACCAATGGATACCCCAAAACCAAATTCAGTCTAGTTTTGGAAAGGAAGGGACAACATGAAATTTTACCTTCGTTTCTCAACTGGGCACCACAGAGATCCAGGAGAGCAGACCCTGCTAAAAATTCTCACCCTTTGCTGGCTTCGGCCAGTGTTCTAGGATAACATCCGCACCTTCCAGGACATGTGGGTTTAAAGTAGAGTGTAATCCTAGTATCTACCAGAATGTAGCAAAGTTTTCCATTAATTTTGATGCCTTTTAAGCATTCAACTGGTACCCACCAATTCTGTAGCTTTGGCATATGAGATTCCCATTAGCAACAGATTTATTATTCCTTTTACAAGATTTCTTTATAATGACAGATACCCTGATGGTTTTTAATAATCCAACTTGTACATACTTAGATTTTGGTTTTGATGGTCTAAATAGTCTAAATTTGTCTTATTTCCCCAAGTTCCCCAATGGTTTATGCTGTAGACTAACTTTGAGGGCTTTTTGAGGCCCCCAACAGCTGCTATCCATTATAGACTTCCAATATAACTATCCCAGAAACTTGTAGGAGCCCAGACCTTTCTGTGAAATTTAATAAACCCCAGAACGTTCCCTGGACACCAGAATCTTTCTCAAAACTTTAATAAACCCTGGAAACTTTCAAGTACCCAGAACCTTTTTAAACAAATATATACTTTAAAATAAAGTTTGGATTGGAGAGCTGCATGCAAGGAAGTGAAGCCCAAACCAGAGAGGGACTTACCCACAGCCCTTGGTACTGATGACAGGAACAGTGAACTCAGAGAGTTCAGCAGGTGTCTTACCTGTGTGTCTTGTTGTCCCATAGACCCCTAGCGGTTAGCTTTGGATCACATTCCTTGTCCCCAAAACTGTTAAGAAATGATTAAAGAAAACAATTTAGGTGACATAAATGCTTCATAAAGCAACCAGTCTCCTTCCAGAGAACCATAAAATGGGGCTACTGGTTTGTAAACTAGTCCCTGCACACAGAGGACAAGGACAGACACAAGAAGAGGCAGACCACCCCACATGGGTAGGTGGCAGGTTAATAAGCAAGAGAACTTATGCTTGAGGCTCGTCTCGGATGGCTGCAAGATGAGTATATTTCCATACCTACCTACCAGAATCTTAAAAGTTATATAGGGGTCTTAACTGGGTTCAAACACATATTCAGTCCAGGTGATCTCAACCACTTTCTCTCTCAAGGCTGGGTCATTGAAACAGCTCCCAGTGTGGGAAAGGTGGGCAGAATATACATTCCAAAAATAGGAAAGGAGGCTCTGTTTGCTCCGGTCCAGCTCATGGGTCAACTGGGGTCACATCCTATCAATGCACTCCTCCAATAGGGGCAAAAGGCAGGACATTTGTGTGTTTAAATAAAGGATAAAGAACAGGTTAGAAACAAATAGAAAGTATCTGATTGGCTGGTACCACATCATCAACCTCATCTGAGGTGAGAAAGCCCAGAGATGGCTTGGCAATTAGGGGTTGGCTGACTGGATATTCAGTGCTTCTGGTCTAGTGGAATGTTTGCAGGGACACAAAAGTTATCGAACTTTCAGTTGCTGTCACGACACCAGGAAATGAGTGGCTCCATCTCAGAGCTAGAAATTTTTTTTGAAACTTATAAGTACTATTTTTCTCAGAACTCACAAAATCCAGAGAGACTTTATCTTTGTGCACACTCCCTTCTACTCATATTCCATTTCAGCTCACCTCCAGTAAAGTTTTAATAATTTCTACACAATTGCATTCCAGGAGTTATCAGTGTTAGATCTACATTAGTGGTGATATTTGCCACCTGCTCAGTGCATGATCCAGTTTCCATTTAAGAGTCCATATCCTCTGGGGCACCTGGGTGGCTCAGTTGGTTAAATGTCTGCCTTTGGCTCAGGTCGTGATCCCAGGGTCCTGGGATTGAGCCCCACATCAAGCTCTCTGCTCAGTGGGGAGCCTGCGTCTCCTGCTGCCTGCCGCTCCCCCTGCTTAGGCTCTCCCTCTGTCAAATAAGTAAAATCTTAAAAAAAAAAAAAAAAAAAAAAAAGTCTACGTCCTCAGAGTAATCCTGATTTTTTAAAAAAATAAGTCATATGTTGTGTCTTCTAGAAAGCACATGTTGAAATTCTAAAATCTGCAAGAAGAAATTTTATTGAGAAGAGCTTAACAGAGGAGGATTGGGCAGAGGGAGAATCTAAACTCCAATGAAGATGCAACAGAGGAGTCAGCTAATCCTATAAGGAGCTCTGGAGCTATCATGGTTTTTCATAATTTTTCCATATCTAGCAAAGGATGACAGCCTCTGTGGACCTGCATTCACTTGATGGAATATGACCAAATGAAGAACATACTTTTGCATGAGGCAGGGTGTTTTGTTTTTTTTTTTTCCTTCCTGCTGAAGATAATTCCTAGAGACTCATCTGTGAACAACCAGAAACCAACACCACCAGCAGCTATAAGAATCGGTTTCTCATTCCTGAAAGCATGAACTATAGCATCCACCCTTGTGTTGATCAAACTGCGCTTGATCTCATAGAAGTTCCTAAAATTCACAGAAATGAATTTCATAAATATAGACCTGGGGAACAAGAGGAAAAAGAATTCATTCCTAGAACTCGATCTCCATATTTCAAGGATAGGTCTATGTACATTTACCCCTGCAATTATAAGTTGCTCATTTATAGCATTCTCAGTTTCCTTTAGGTATGTCATAATGTTATTAAAGATTTTATTTATCTGAGAGAGAGAGAATGAGAGACCGAGAGCACGAGAGGGAAGAGGATCAGAGGGAGAAGCAGACCCCCCACTGAGCAGGGAGCCCGATGTGGGACTCGATCCCAGGACTCCAGGATCATGACCTGAGCTGAAGGCAGTCGCTTAACCAACTGAGCCACCCAGGCACCCCTGTCATAATGTTATTAAAGAAAGCCCAGATGAAAGGTTTATGGTGCTATAAAGAATTTTGTGGTACAGACCAAAGGTGAGGCGTTATAAAATTAAACAGATGTAAATCTTTGGAAAAGACCCATGCAGAATTGGGCATTAGTGTGCTAGCTGAAGTTGCAGGGCTGAGATGATTCACAGTTGTTACAAAATTTTATCTGATGCACGAGTTAAATTAAAAAAGGAGTACTAATAATTTATTCCATAATTTATTCCATTTGATCAATAATTTATTCCATTTGATCAATACAATTGGTTGACAGTATCAGTAAAGGTACAAAGTCATGAATACTTTGTTAATGTTGGAAGTAGTGCAAAAAATAATAATACCACCCTCAAGGCAACTGGCCTGCAAAATAAGCATCAGTGATTTTCACCTTCTGTTACACCCTTGTATAGTATTATCTCACACTGAGTAGGATAGGTATAACCTGTTATAAACCATCCAATTCCTATAACCTATAGGAATTGCAGAAAAGATGGTGTGACTTCCAAGGCTAGATCATAAAATGCATTGCACCGTGGATCATTTGCTTTGGGAGAAGCCAGCTACCATGCAAGGCGACGCTCAAGCAACAATATGAAGTTCACATGGCAAGGAGAGGCCTCCTGCTGACAGACATGTGACTATGCCAAATGGGAAGTGTATTCTCTTCCTTAGTCAAGTCTCCAGAGGACTTCAGCCAAAGTCAAACCGTCAAACCACTTAGCTAGGCTGCTCTGAAGGTTTTGAACCACAGAAACTGTGTGAGATAATAAATGTTAAGTGTTGTTTTAAGTGATATTTTTTGGAGTATTTGTTACATAGCAGGATGTAACTAATACAGCTATTAAATAGGAAATATCCTGCCTTATTTTCAAACTGCACCAACATTTATGTAATGGTGAATCTTGGCTGATGCCAAGTTCAGGCTTTCAACTCCTAGCCTACCTAACTCTCTGGGATGTTTTGAAACACTGAAACTGGCATCCTGACTTTTCTAACTTAGGGAGAATGTAAGCACTATGTGGGGTAAAGCTTAAATCCTGACCTATCATTCCTGACAAACGGAGTATAGAGTGTGGGGCGTAGGCACTCCAAGAGGGGAAAAAAAAAAAAAAACATGATTGAGGAGTTCTACGCCATTACAACCCACATCTAAGTTCCAGTAAGGAGGAGTGGCTCCCAGATGCCAGGAGGAGTTCCTTTGGTCTACCATGGCAAAACTACACGCATTTCCCTATTGTGATGGCGTCTCCTTCTGAAAATGCTAAACATTATTTAAGAAAAGGCCTTCTCCTTTGGAAGGGATCACTGACCATGGGAATCAATCACTGGAAACAATGTGGCTTCAAGAGAGGCTCCATAGTAACAGGAGCATTTTATCACCATCTTGCGAGGAGTCCAGGAAATGTGATGGCGAAAGAATCACAGCATCCGAATTGCTTTGGTAGATAGGACAGCAAAAAACTACCAAATGTGTAATTAAATAGTAATGTCCCAGAATACAAAGTGCACAATAGTGATCTACCCGTTTTAAAGTCTCTTATATGTCTACGTCAGCACCCAAAATACAGTGGATGTTCCATAAATATTTATGGAAGAGAGGGATGAATGAATGAATGAGTTTTTCTAGGGTCAGTGGAGGCTAAGGATGGATAGTCTCACCATAGAAGTGGGTTTCAATAGAATCTTCATAGATATCAGAAGCTTTTGACAGGGTGATTTTAGATTGGTTGAAGAAGAGTGGGATTGTAAAGTCAGAGATAGCTTAGCTCAAATTTCAGATACTACAACTACTCCTGCTGGAAACCTTTACAGAGGCAGGAAAAATATGAATAAGAGTGTCCCAACTAATTTGTTACATGGGGGATATTAATTCAAATGACCTATATACAAATTGCTCAAGTTTTCTCTCCTGGAAAACTCAGACAAATGAGGTCAAGGCAATATTATAATAATAATAATAATAATTCATATTCATGTGAGATTGTAAACCTGAGAGAAGGCAATTTTATTTTGTAAACAATGATACTTCTAATGGCTACTTAAAAGGTATTTACTGTGAGCACCTGCTGACAAATATTTTTATTTATTTATTTATTTTTATTTTTTTTTTTAAGATTCTATTTATTTGCGAGAGAGAGAACGAGAGACAGAGAGCATGAGAGGGAGTGAGAGGGAGGAGGGTCAGAGGGAGAAGCAGACTTCCCGCTGAGCAGGGAGCCCGATGTGGGACTCGATCCCGGGACTCCAGGATCATGACCCGAGCCGAAGGCAGTTGCTTAACCAACTGAGCCACCCAGGCGCCCCCTGATGACAAATATTTTAATGCTTTTCCATGGACACATATATAATATTTAACTTATAGAAAACATCGCTAGAAGGAATTTTGATAGAAGTGTTAGGAGTAATATGAGTGAATGTGATATTATATAAATATAACATTTTATTTCTTAGTGTTCTGTGTAAACATAGATTATTCTAAATTTTAAATATGTTTATATTAAGAAAACATGTTTAATATGTTAAGTAAGATTCACAGGTAATTTTCACACCTAATTATGAGCTCTGGTAGGCAATTTAGAGGCTATTACTATTATTCCAATTTTGCAGAACACAAAATTGAAAAAAAAAGATTTTCTCAAAGTCATAAAATTATGAGAAAGATAGGATGTAAACTCCAAATCTTATTATCACAATATGTATTCTCTCCACACCCAATTTTAGCATATTGTAAAGTATAACAGAACTCGGCAAAAGTGTGTTTTGGTTAGGTGAGAGTTTCCATATATGAAAGAATAACTTTGGCTTTGGAATTTATTGCACCCAGATGATATTTTACCTTTAACAAGGGCTTTTATAAAGCAATGGCTCAAACTGATAGTTTTTATTGACAGTTATGTTGAGGCATTCTTATTATTGAAAACAAAGAAAATTAAGAAAAATGCTTTTTCAGGGTACCTGAGTTGCTCAGTTCAGCATCTAACTTTTGGTTTTGGCTCAGGTCATGATCTCAGGTTACTGAAATCTAGCCCTGCGTCTGGCTTCTCACTCAGCATAGAGTCTGCGTGTCCCACTCCCTATCCCTCTGTTCCTCCCAACCCCCTCAATTAAATAATCTTTAAAAACAGAAGAAAAGGGGCACCTGGGTGGCTCAGTTGGTTAAGCGACTGCCTTCGGCTCAGGTCATGATCCTGGAGTCCCTGGATCAAGTCCCACATCAGGCTCCCTGCTCGGCAGGGAGTCTGCTTTGCCCTCTGACCCTCCCGTCTCTCATGTGCTCTCTCTCTCACATTCTCTCTCTCTCAAATAAATAAAATCTTAAAAAAAAAAGAAGAAGAAAAAACTTTTTTTTTCTGAAGTTCTTATATAAAAGGACTTAATCTAGTAAATAAATAGGTTTATATATATATATAAATGCTGTAATAAGGTATACTAAGGGAACAATGGCAGCATAGCAAAGGATACTAGCTGTGCTCAGTTGTTTAAGCAAAACTTCTACTGGGAGAGCACATCAAGAGGAGATTGAAAAGTTCAGATCATAAAAGGCTGAGAAGAATTCTACAAAAAGTACGATAAATGGAAAAGGAGACTACAAACATTTTGCTATTAAGAATGATATTCAAGGAAAGAATATCAAGAAATGACTGAATAAATATAGTAATTCAGGCCCTTGAAGGCATAATAAGGACTTAATATGCAATTTAATTTTTCCCTAGGTGATGGGTAGAAAATGAATGAGTATTGAAAGCCTTCCAAAGCAATGTCTACCATTCCTGATTACAAAATCTTCCCAAGAGATGGCTGAGGCATCTACAATGCATGTACAAAAGCATGTCCAAAAGCAGTGGATAGAAAAACTATTGTTTTAAGTGGCAAGAATGGATGGCTGCTCACTGCCTCCTCACATGTGATCTCAAAGTGGGCATTTCTTCTCTGGGCACTTGGAATAATTTCTTTTTTTTTTAATTTTTTTTTAAAGATTTTATTTATTTATTGGAGAGAGAGAATGAGAGAGAGAGAGAGCACATGAGAGGGGGGAGGGTCAGAGGGAGAAGCAGACTCCCCGCTGAGCAGGGAGCCCGATGCGGGACTCGATCCTGGGTCTCCAGGATCATGACCTGAGCCGAAGGCAGTCGCTTAACCAACTGAGCCACCCAGGCGCCCCTGGAATAATTTCTAATGGATTGGCAAAGCCCCATATGCAAAGGCAAACATGCCGCACAATCACATGAAATTTGAGACATTCAATCTTTTATAGTGTTGTATCTCAAGTCACAAACATCCTGTTACACAATAGAATCTCAATAAAACATTAGTGAGTATGGAATGAATGAGATTAAAGTCAGCTAGTGAGCAGTCATGAAGAATTTGCCTAATCTGATTATTTTTTTTCAACTAAATACATAAGACTTAGAGAAAATCAGCTTGTACGTGTAAGTTAAACTGTAAGGGATAACTTATCAAGTATTACTGTTTTCTTTCATGTTCAGAGGAAGTTAATATCAGCAGTGGCATTTAGAAAATGTCTGACGTGCTTAAATATAGGGAGCTTATACAGCTCTAAATAATGAAAAAAAAATAGGAGCCATATTTCTTTTAGTTTAAAATGGATCCAGATAAAGTTAAGGGAAGAGTGAAATTTCCTAATAAAATTCCCCATTGTTGTGAAAACAAGGTCATTCCCCCGCCATAGAATCAAAAGCTTCATATAAACAGAGCTGATAAGTAGTTTATCAGATAGGATAGGGTTTGTTGTAGTAACTCATGTACAGAAGTCCAAAAGCCTGTTGTATTAAAAAAAAAGTTGATTTTTTTAGTAATTTAAAGTGTATTGTGGAATTGGAAAATGTCCAAGGCAACAGCTTTCTCAGCAGTGAGCCAGTGATCCAGGTTGATGAAGGCTCCACCATACTGTATGTAACTAAATTGATGATAATATATGACCTTCCCAATTAAAGTAGCAGGGGAAGGGTGGTAGAAAAAAAAAAAAATCAAGTATCAGCAATTAAATACTACCTCTCAGAAGTGACACACCTTATTACTACTTACTTTTCATTGCTCATAGTCAGTCATATGATGATATATAACTAAGTGGCCAAGGAAGTGACTAGAAGGGGAAAGAAGAATAAGTATTGATGATCAGTTTTAATGTCTGCAGTTGACAGGTAGATAAATGGATATTGGAAAGTCAACCTGAAGGCATCTCAATTTGAAGTGAGAAATTCTATCACTTAACTACAAATTCTTTAATCTCTTTGTACAATAAAGAAAAATTGGGAGGACTGACAAAATCAAGACATAAAATCTATCTAGTTATAGTCAATATTCTCCCCCTGTGATGAGCAGAAAGAAAGGTTCTAAGACTTATCATAAGCTTTATTTCAAATTAGTTATCCACCCTTGACAAAATTATCCATAGACAAAATTCTTTTGCCACAGCCAAGATTGATACAATGTATACCTTAGTGAAAAGTAAGGGTTCATGATTTCCCTCAAGTTCTCAAGTATGCAAATTCTTGTATACTCATTAAAAATGATAAAGATAAAGGGAATTAAGAGTACCCTTATTTTGATGAGAACTGAGAAATGTGTAGAATTGGTGAATCATACTGCACACCTGTAACTAATAACACTATATGTTAATTACACTTCAATTTTTATAAAGGACATATATTTAGTTACAACAGGTTTAACAATTCTAGAATGAAGAAGTCCTTTGATTAATAGAAACCAATCATTTTTTAATTAATCACAATGTTTGACTCAGTATTTACATCAGATAACTGTTCTGAAGATGATCAGCCTTATATTTCTTATTCTTGTGAGCATGAGTTGCTTTTAGTCATTATTCAGATACTGCCCTAATTAACCATACAATTCTTAATGAAATGCTTTAAGAACATAAAGAAACTGACAATTTTCTAAAACTGGTATTATTATGAGAAAGGAGTTGAACAAATGTTTTGAAAATTCAGTAGTTTCCCAGTATTTAAAATTCATTCTTATATTTGCATTTGGTGACAACTAGGAATTAAATACCAATGAAAAGTTCCTATTTAACATTCCTCTAAGGGGTCAACAAGGATCATCTGCTATTTTCTTATAGGGACAATAAAAAAAGTAAAATGAGTGCCTTTAAAGATCTGGAAGAAAATCCATCTTTAAAAAAAAAAAAAAAAATGTTCACTGAAGGAAAAGTAGCAGAAGAAATCCTCCAGGCTAATTCGTCCTGAGTAGTATGTGAGTCATTTAAGCAGCCAGGAAATTCAATGGCTGAATGCTTCACTGGCTCTGCCCCCCAGTGGGCAGGGCAGAGCCCATAACTCAGACAATCACCTACTGGCTGTTAGTGCTGTACCTACACATGTGTCTTATCCTTCCCACTGTTAAGTGATTAACCCCACGTTCTAGGTTTATTCAGCAGGACTCAAGGGGTTAAACTAATTAAATTGGTAATGCCCTACATTAACCTCTACGTGAATTCCAGCTGCATTACTCCTTAAGAAGGTCAAGATTCCCACCTCACTTCAGGGGCAAATGAATGCCTGCTGAAATTCATAAGGAGAGAACAAATGTTGCCTATGGTTCAAAGCTTCCTCTAAAGCTATTTTTACTCATTATTTCAGAATATTGTTTATTAAAGGGATGGTAATACTGTAACATGAAATGAGTTATTGAGTCAAGTCCTTACAATAACCCACATGGAGCTTACCTAGCCAAGGGGGTAACTACTGACTTAGCAATTTTAGGATGAACAACCTAGACCTAGATATATTCATTCAGTAATTCATGTAATTCATTCAATTATTCACTCATTCACTCATCACATTACCTGCATGTATTACTCACATTTAGAAAGAAGGTAAGAATATAAACAATTGGAACAAATGGAAAAATCCTTTTATCATTAAAAACCCAAGTGTGCCATGGTAAAATTTTAAAAGAACATATACTAGAATAAAATTAAGATTAAAAAAAACATGACAAAGGTGTAAAACATTAATAAGTAACTACTTAAAAAGTGAAAGAAAACTTCAACAAATGGCTAGTGATTCGGTTCAGCACGCATCAATGGGATAACCAATGTTGTGCCAAACATTTTCTAGATATAGCTACTTTTACTTCTAAGCAAGCAATTTTGTTTGGGGCAGCAATGTATCCAGTGAAAGAAACAAACAAACAAAAAAAAGAGTAGTTCCACAAATTCAAATTAGCACACTCATTAACTACAGTATTTATTCTCGAGAATGTGTAAGTGTCGATGAGGATTGAACTGTATTTTAAAATGAGCATCCAAATTCATTGGTTCAGAAACCTATCAACAAGAATAATGCACCTACCATCCCAACATTATATTAAGTGAGAGGACATGAGTCAAGGGCATTCTTAAACAAATTCTGCAGACAGACCAAACTGTTATGCATATGAAGCAGGTTGTGAGGTCAACGTGCAGAAAATATCACAACATAAGTTAATGCTAACAAATGACACCCTGAAAACACCTTTTGAAAGTAGCCCTGACAACTAGAGCATGTGCACGCATTACCTCCCACATGAACCGTCACGTGGTGCTACATAGGGGGCCTATGATGAAGGAACACATTGGACAGGTAATACAAGATAAATGTGGATTATAAAAAAAGAAAGAAAGTCATGTTTGTCTGTGTTAATATATGACTGGATTTCTAGATTTTTTTTTTATTTAGAAAGCAGTAATAAAATTTACTTTTTAGATAATGAGTTTTTTGTTCTGTAATTTTCTAACTATCAAAATATATTATTGAGAGACTTACAGGTCTGAACACTAAGAAAAAGCTGTGTCTTCATTCAGAATTGCTTAAGGAATTTGATGTTTAAGTTTGTGTTCTGAGTTTTCCCATTTTCTTTGACTTCCCCTGTTTTGCTCTCCTTTTCTAGCCATTACACACCCCACATGGTTCCCCCTCATGTTACTAAGTAATTTTACTCTATCATTTAATTAGATTTATCCTCAATGCTCAGGTGCCTTTCTCTGTACTGAGTGCTTTTTTACCTAACTTGTAATACTTTGGCATTTTATATCATTCAATAGGAGTTACTCAGCTATCATACAAAAGGGATAAAATGTTAAAATTATCCCACCTCCCTTATGAATCAGGTGACGAGATCATTTACTTTATGTTATTTTCAATGTTTTATAACAATAACCTAGGTATTATTCCCATTTTACAGAGAAGTTAACCTAACTCAGAAATAACTCAGAGGTAGCTCACTTGTTTAAATTTCAGTAGCAAAGCTTGAAAGTTTCAACTGATAAATGGTAGAATCTGGGTTTATCCTAGGAGGCCTTCAGTCTAGACCTTCCTTCAGTTGAATTGATGTTTTCCCCAGAGCACTTCCCAGTTTAGGTTAGCTACTTTTTCTAACCTCACAAATGTCTTTGCTAACATTTTCCAGTATGATAGCACTATTCCCACAAGGGAAAAATTAAAGAAATGAAGCGAAATTTTAAAAGCCTTGATCATGATTTTAAACTATAAAAGAAGTCCTATTAATTAATTCCTAATAAAAATTTCCTAAGCACAAGCAACAGTGTCAACAAAGTATTTTGCCAATACTGTTATTTTCAATTATAGATCATAGCACACAGAATCATCTCAGAAAAGTGAGTAGGTAAGAAAAACAAATTAAAAAAAATTAAGGTCTTTGTACTTTCTTTTTTAATTATTTTATTTTATTTTTTTAAATTTATTTGACATAGAGAGAGGGAACACAAGGAGGGGGAGTAGGAGAGGGAAAAGCAGGCTTCCAGCTGAGCAGGGAGCCTGATACGGGGCTCAATCCCAGGACGCTGGGATCACGACCTGAGCTGAAGGCAGATGCTTAACCGTCTGAGCCACCCAGGCGCCCCAAGGTCTTTGTACTTTCAATTTTACTGCTTAGGGTCAGGGCCCACAGATTTAAAACTCACCGGGAAGAATTTCCTATCAGGAAGCTTACTGTCACATTATCATTCCCATAACCTGAGGAAAATAATTCTGTCTACATACTGTCACTGCTAGTAATAAGTTATCTGTGTAACAAATGAATAATTACTGTCTAAAAACACACAGCAAACTGTGGGCACAGAGGAAGGATTTGCATCTGGGGTAAACTAAGAGAAGGCAAAACCTTCACAATCATGTTGATCCAAAGGGCCTGAGACAAACAGGAAAATCTACTTTGTATATACCAGCTAGGGAATAATGAACCATGCTCAAGTAAGTGGTATTAAAACGAGGGGACTATGGGAGGCTGAGCCAGAAAAAGAAGCGCCTGAAACATAGCCACAGGATCCCTTATGAGCTTACAATCTCAATTGTAGACAAGGATAAAACTCTAATGTATAACAAGCCAACTTGGACAGATGTTCAGAAGACAGCACTGATTAAAGGGTACTTGTTTAGCTGAAAAGTTAATTCACTTTGATAGATGAGTACTTCACTGCAAATGAAAATTTCATTTTACTTTATATTAACACCTTCCATAGCTAATTTGAAACTAACTAAATTTGATGTTATTTTTTTCTGGAATATCTTCAACAATTCAGAAAGTAATTTTATTTTTAAGTGCTTTTTTTCCTTGAAGAGAAAAAAGAGGAAATTAATAAATACACTTTTTCTGTATTTTAGAACAATTAAACAATGCTATCTCTCTAAATCTTATGTTCTAGTTCTTCAGGAAACACAATACAAACACAATCCTAGACAAACACATAATCTAACATATGTTGCAATTCCCTGAATAATACAGTGCCCAGGATATCCAGCATTTCCTTTGCCTTTTGTTAAGTACATGAATTCTGATGTGCAAATATGAAGTGGGTCAGGCCATAATTTTACCATACATTAGAATCTGCAATACATTAACATAATTATCAACCTCAAAGAGATATTTTACATTTTCTAGCATTGCAAAGAATAGTTATGGGTACGAATAGATAGAAGCCCCAATGAAAAAGTAGCTTTTAATGAGTCAGATAAAACGTGAAATAAATATGTAGTAAAAATATGTAAATATATAATTTGGGGCACAGAGTTGTGTTAATACTAAACTCAAAGTCAATATTAAGAAAATTAATTCTGGTGAAATATAAATATGCAATTGTAGTCTTAGATAAAGCTGTATTTTTAGTTGTCGCCTAGTATTTTCCCCAATAAAGTAATGAGGCCCATCAACAACACGGTTATCAGTGATGATATTCCTCAATTATGCAAACCTCAAAACCAACAGGAATTCAGGGAGAAGCTAAATAGTTTTGCCATTTACTTACAGCGTATCACAAATCATGAGCACTCCTTCCGTGTTCCTTTCTCTCTCCTTCTTATCACACCCAGAAGAAGTGGTAGAGCGTTACCCAGCATACGCTGAACTTAGGTGTGCTGGACGCTGTGCTGCACCAACCAGCTCTCCCTTCTGGATAAAGGCTTGATCTCCTCAGCTTCTGGAAGTTCTTGCAGGCCGTGGCCCTCACCTGTAAGCCATCTCCAGTTATTGCCTCTGTGGGAGACAGCTGTCGTTGCTTATTCTCTTCAGCTGCTTTTTCTCTTTTCCATCCCCAGGGCCATAAACAGTGCCTGACCTGTAGTGTCCACTCAATAATTGTTCATTGAATAAATAGATACATGTTCCTATTTATTCTACACAAGTGAAATATTCTTTAGATAAATTTCCTCCAGTTATATCATTCTGAAACATGATTGTAGTTGATGAATTGATAGAATTGCCTCCATGGTTGTTTCCAACTGAAAGGAGAACTATCACCCTACTTTTTTGTTGTGTGCCTTACATCACTATATTCTGTCCCCCCACAAATTGCAAACTTACCTATATTAATGTGTAGAAAAATGTTAACATTTGACCACAGAGTTGAAAGTTTCCATGTATCACATTCACAACTAATACCTCAAAATTTATTTAAGTTGAAGCTAATTTATACCAAGCTTACTCAAGTGATTTTGTATCAGTTTGCAATCCATGAGGTTCATTGACACAGGTGCAGGGGATAAATTCCAAACTTAATGAACTAACACTTACTGAGCACCTACAATATGAGGAGCATGATGTTTGTTTCTTTAAAAATATATTTCTCATAATCTCTGCATTAATCTTGCAAAGCTGAATATTTATCCCATTTACGGAGGAAGATCATGATGCTTTGTGAAGGTAAACAAACTTCCACATCCAAATACAACTCTCTCAATTTAAAGTATTTAATCTTGCTAAATGCCTCACTAAATTATGCAAACTTAGATGTTTAAAACTATTCTGACAAATTAACTATTGGGATCTCTATCAAGTCAACTCTACCAATGTGTACACCAAGCCATTCATTTATGCAAATATGTTTATTTTGCAAATTCAAATTCCACTGAAATGCCTATTTGAACCTGAATTAATTGCTAATCTGGTTTTTCCCAATTCACTATTTTCTATCAGATATAAATCCCATAAAACTTCAGCATTATTGCTACAATTATATTCACTTTAGTTACATTGTTTTCTGTACTTTAATATAGAGATGTGCAGGTCAACCCTGCGTTTGAAAAAAAGTATTACACATCTTAGGGTATTTGCACCCTCCAGAAATGTCCAAATTCTGTGTAATACTTATGATACTTTATAAAATTCTCTTATATTTTCATTTTCCTTCCACATTTTATATCTAAGCATTATTCAGTTTTTTCTCCCCAAAAGTTTTTTGGTTATTCTATTTCTAACAAATTAAACATATGATTTATTTTTCTTCTTGATAATTCTAACCTCTCCAACTTCCCTTTTAAAATAATTCTGCTATGTTAATTGGTGTTGGCAAAACTTCCAGTTTGATATCAGCTACAAATTTCATTAACATACTGTTTTCGCCATCTTCCAGATCATTAATTAAGTTGTTAAATAAGATCAGCCCTCACACTGATCCCTGTGGCACTCCATTAAATACATTGACATTTTGTTTGTTATACTTCAGTCAGTTTTATTTCCACAAGGCTTTGCTTTTATCCAAGTCAATTTGAATTTTTTATCACCACTCTATGACACTCTATGAAATATTTTATTTGCTATTTCTAAGTAGATATATTCCATATCCTTGACAATATTGGCTTCTCCCCAATTATTCTGTGGTAGAGGTAGTCTGAAATTATTTAAAAATTGTGGATTTTTAAATTATGATTGCTTTAATATCAAAATCCCTGGGTATTTTTTCTCTTGCTATCTTTGTGCTTATTTTGGGGTAATATAAGTTTTTTATTGTGTCCTTTCTGAGACCCACATTTTCTTTCAAAATTCAGGTTTTTTTCTAATTCTATATCCCTTTCCAAAAAAAAAAAAAAAAATTTCATTATTTCCTTCTTACAGAAATATTCATGCTATCCAGACTCATGGAAGCAAGTTTCATCACATCATACTTTTGTATTGAATTTATTGTTTTCCATAATTTCTTTAATCTTTATTTTTCAAATCAAATATCTGCTAATTTTCCACCAAACTGGTAAATTGGCTTTTATTATTGATCCTAACAATTTATATTCACTTAAAATAAACTTTATGTAGATTTAACCATTTCAGTTAAGACTTGGTTGAATATCTCTCTCATCTTATCCTATGCAGAGAGAGACTATTTAGAAATTGAACTTATAATTGTATAATAAAATGGCATTCTATCATTTCCCAAATTTTAAATCCATTTGTATATCTTGAATCTTAATTATGGAATATGCTTCTTTCTTTTAGAAGAAATTAGATAAATTTATTCATTCAATATTATTAAAATGCATTTTCTTTTATTTGCTATCATATTCCTCATAGAGTCATCTATTATTAAATCAAAAATAAGAAATGAGTTAATTCATAGTAAACCTTGTAAATTTTCGTCATCATTATACCTTTTTTTTTTCTAGTTTTAAGACATGCTCCTTGACAACAGTTTTGGCAATGATTTTTTAGATTTGACTCCAAAAGCAAAGCCAACAAAAGCAAAAATAAACAAGTGGACTACATCAAGTTAAAAAGCTTCTGTACAACAAAGGAAATCATCAATAAAATAAAAAGGCAACTTACTGAGTGGAAGAAAATATTTGTAAATCATATATCCAACAAGTAGTTAATATCCAAAATATATTTTAAAAACTCATGCATATGAATAGCAATATATATATATATATAATAATAATAAATGGGCAGAAGATATGAATAGATATTTCTCCAAAGAAGACCTACAGATGGCAGACATATGAATAGATGCTTAAAATCACTAATCATCAGAGAAATGCAAACCAAAACCACAATGAGATATCACCTCACACCTGTGACAATGGCTAAAATCAAGAAGATAAGAAATAACAAGTGTTGGTGAGAATGTGGAGAAAAGGGAAACTTTATGCACTGTTAGTGGGAATGTAAATTGGTACAGCCGCTATGGAAAACCATATGGAGTTTCCTCAAAAAATTAAAACTAGAACTACCTTACAATCCAGCAATTCTACTTTTGGATATTTAGCCAAAGAAAATAAAAACACTAACTGGAAAAGATATATGCACCCTCATATTCATTGCAGCATCATATACAATAGTCAAGATATGGAAACAACCTAACTGCCCACTGAAGGATAAATAGATAAAGAAACTGACACGCACACACACAAATACAAGGAACTCAGCCCTAAAAAGAACGGACATTTGCCATTTGCAACAACATGGATGGACATTTGAGGGCATTTTGCTAAGTGAAATAAGTCATTCAGAGAAAGATAAATTCCATATGATTTCACTTATGTGTGGACTAATACAAAAATAAATAAATCAAAACACAACACAACAAAACAAACAAAAAAAAGCTAAGCTCATAGATACAGAGAACAGATTGGTGGCTGCCAGAGGAGAGGGGCATAGGGTATGTGAAACAGAAGGGAATCAAAGGATTGGGAGTTATATCAAACTGAGAGTTATAAAATACATAAGTCATGGAGATTTAATGTACAGTACGGTAACTATAGTTAATATTCTATTGCATAGAAATAGTTGCATAGAAATATATATAATATTCTATATTCTATATATTATATATATATACTTATACTTTCTTGTATAAGAAAGTATAAGTATATATATAATATATACAATAAGTATATAGTATATAATATATAATATATATATATAGTATATATATAGTATATAGTAAGTATATAATAAGTATAAGTATAAAATAAAGCCTTCTTATACAAGAAAGTATAAGTATAATATAAGTATATACTATAAAAATATATAATATTCTATTGCATAGAAAAGTTACTATGAAAGTAAATGTTGAAAGTTTTGATCACAAGAAAAAAAATGTATAACTATGTATGCTGACAGATGGTGATTAGACTTATTGTGGTGATCTTTTCCCAGTGTACACAAATATCAAATCATTATGTTGTAACCTGAAACTAATATAATGTCAAATTTCCATTATACCTCATTAAAAATAAATAAACACTTATGGACTACAACATCTTCTATATTAACAGTTTGTCATGCACTAATACATAATCTGCTATGCTTCAAAATGTGTTCTGGGCACTGAGGATTCCACAATAAATGAGACACAAGTTGCCTTTGACAGGACAGAATAATGTTGGTAACTTATCACAGAAGAATATGAACCCGATAATAATATGGATTAAACCTTGGTTCTTATAGAACAGACCCCAGAAATAAATCAAATCAGCTTGACCAGCAGAAACTTTCAGAGGCTCCAAAGTTTGTGGCATAAGATGTCAGGAGGATGAGGAAAATAGGAAAATCAGCATTCATATTGATTATAATTATGAGTTTCTTCTCCTTCAACTTTCAACCTGCAATTTCCCCAACTTTCTTCAGGGACAGACATATTTTCTGGAACACCTTCAGCTTGATTTCTCTAGGGGAAGCAAAAAGTGGGTGTGAGACATAAAATTTTAAAAATGGAAAAAAAAAAATCACCCCCAGAAATGGATAACCACGCTTCCTCTTTTACCTTGGGTTACAAAATGCCTGCAACTCAGACCAATACTTGCAACATTTGGAAAGTTTATTCCTGGGAAAAACTGAGCTCCCCCAGGGAAGACCTCTAGATACTGATATATATATGATATATATATATATATATGATATAAGCCATTAACTGATCATCATTTATAAATTGGTAGAATAGCCCAACTGTTGGCGAGCCCTAAATAGAATTTCCAAGTAAATATGACTAAAAAGTCAATAGAGGGCATAAGAGGGAATCTTTCAATAGTAAAGAGAGACCAAAATAAATAATAGTAGAACTCTGATGAACACAAATAGAAGAAAATAAAAGAAAAAAAAAAACTAATAAAATCTGTTTTATATTTTAGAAATGTAATAGAAAATATTCATTTAGAACAAATAACTGTGAGCTATTAAAAATATAGTACAAGAAAGGGCTCTTAAAATATAAAAACAGAATGGTAAGAATTTAAAAATATCAAATGTGATGGATAAAACTCAATGTCTTAGAATTTAAAATAAAACATGATAATGGGCAAGAAAGGTAAATAAAAAAAAGAGAGAGAGAGAAACAAAGAGACAATTAGGAATCACGTCTAAGAATCAAACAATAATCATAGGAAAAAGGAATAGGAAAAAAAAAGAATGTATTGAAACAAACAAAACATTTTCCAGAACTGAAGGACACGTCTCCTAGTTGAAAGGTTCCACTGAGTGGCAATCTCAATGTACAATAATGATAATGATAATAATAGCAATACCAAGTTATCAGTTTGAAATGTCTAAACATGAGGGATTTAGCAATTATCTTAAAGTATTTAGAGAAATACGTGTCAAAATTTGTTACAAACACATTGTTGAAAATCAGACTTGGCTTGAGTTTTCCAAACACAATGGTGAATGCTAGTACAATGAAAAGAAATAATTTGAAATACAATCCTAGGTAAGACATTTTCTACATAAAATTTTTCCACCTTTATTAGTTTCCTAGTGTTGCATAAGAAATCGCTACAAATTGAGTGGTTTAAAACAACGGGAAAGTCTTCTTTCACAATTTATGGAGGCCAGAAATCTGCAGTGAAGCTGTCAGGGACATACTCCCTGCTATGTCTGTAGGGGAGACTCCTTGACTCTTCCAGTCTATGTGGCTACGGGCATTCCCGGCTTGGCCCTGCAGGGCTCCGGTCTCTGCTTCCATCTTCACCTGACGCCTTCTCCCCTCGCTGTCTGAGATTCAAGTCTCTGCATGCCATCCTCTTACAAGGACACTTGTCATTGAATTTAGGGGCCATATTAAGCCCCAAAGGATCTCATCTCTAGATCCTTAACTTAGTTACATCTACAAAGACTATTTTTCTAAAAAAAAAAGAAAAAAAAATCACGTTCACTGGTTATGTGAATTAGGACATATCTTTTAGAGGCCACCGTTCCTATCCCACTCTACCTATCAAACCATTAATAAGGTGCATATGTAAAATAAAGCCTTCTTATACAAGAAAGTACTAGAAAATTGACTTCCCTTCCCCTCTTTCTTGGAATCTAATAGAGACTGTGCTGCACCAAACAATGAATTAATCCCAACTGAGTACTGTAAGCTACCTAGTGAACAAGAATTCCAACAGAGGAGAGTGTGGGTAGAAATCGCCAAAATAAAAAGACAGCCTAGGGGAGCCTGGGTGACTCAGTCCGTTAAGCATTCGACTCTTGATTTCAGCTTAGGTCATGATCTCAGGGTCCTGAGATCCAGCCCCTCCTCAGCTCCACACTTAGGTTGGAGTCTGCTTGAGATTCTCTCCCTCGCCCTCTGCCCCTCCCCCTGCTTATGTTCTCTCTCTCTCTCTAATACATACATAAAAATCTTTTAAAAAGCCAGGAAGTCTCATGGTATTAGCAGTGTATCGGGCCAGAGTACAAATTGAAGCAAAATATAACAGGGTTCTGAGAGGGAAGGTGAAAAGAAAAAAAAAGTGAGCATTTTGAAACTATTGGTAGGTGTTTGGCAGATATGGTGAAATAGCTGAAATAAAAATGTAAATTTTATTAATAAAACCAAGTGCATGCAAGGAAAATTTTAACTCCAGAAACAATAAAGAAATACATAATAAAGAAAATGTTAGGGCTCCTGGGTGGCTCAGTTGGTTAAGCGACTGCCTTCAGCTCAGGTCATGATCCTGGAGTCCCGGGATCGAGTCCCGCATCGGGCTACCTGCTCAGCAGGGAGTCTGCTTCTCCCTCTCCCGCTCCCCCCTCTTGTGCTCTCTCTGTCTCTCACTCTCTCTCTCAAATAAATAAATAAAATCTTTTAAAAAAAAAAGAAAATGTTATATGACATGTTTTAGGTTAGAAGAAGCTGAAGACACACTAGAAAGATACACATTGAATACTGACTTAACTAACAACTATAATAAAATTTTATTCAATTTTTACTATGGACTGTAGCTTCACCTGAGACCACAGAACACTTACTAAAATTGTACAGCCTTACAGAGTTCTTTATTAGTTCTATTTCAAGAAACCTGTTCTATTGATTAGCCCTCTTGTGCATAACATCAAGACATTCACATCAGTTGTGGGTGGTAGCAGGTACACCATGTGTGGTATAATCAAGGAGGAATCTGTTAGTAAGAATTGTAGAGTCCTTGTTCCCTTGACAACAACAGGTAATGCCCAGCTACTCAGCATGTGTTTCCACAGGATCCCAGGTAATTCCTCAGTTATTAATGATAGTTTGCTTGTTAAACTTGTATCTCTAAAATACTGGTTCTTATGTGAAACTGATATATTCTCCAGTACTCTATGTTTGCAAGTAGAAGTGTTTTTATCTTAATTATCTTTCCCTTTAATTTCTCACATATTTTAAATTACCTGCTTTGAATAGAGGCAGCATGACTTCTGAGAAGACACACCTAAAATATCTTATATGGCTGGTCAATTTTCAGAAGTGTGTATGTATGTATATGTGTGTTGTGTGGTTATTTATTTCAGCAACTGATAAAACAGACATTTATAAATGATTAATAAAATTTTATAAGTAAACATGATGGCATCAAAACAAAACCCAATGGTTAATGAACTTAATTGAGGGTTTTATTATTGCAGTTCTGCACTGCTAATTCTCTGTGTGTCTTAGAAGTTAACAGGTAAAGCAAAGATCTGGGGGAAAAAAAATGACAAGATTGTCAAGATTCTATAACCTAAGTTTGTGTCTAAATCACAACAAATAATTTTATACATATATATATATATATATATAAGAAAGCTTGGGTCTCTGAAATATGTAATTTCATTACAAATTGCAATATACAATTTTCTCCCTACTTTGTAAAGTATATTTCTGAAAACCCCTGCTATAGCATAATCATCATGAATAAATTAAAGCATTCTCAGAAAAAAACAGATTTGAGTGGCCACAATCATGAATAAATAAAAACATGTTTTTTCTCTGTTATTACTGACATTAAATGGTTTATATGGTACAACAATACATGCTATTAATTTAAACACTTGATTAATAAAAATGGGCACTGTGCATAAAAATGGGCACTGTCCAATAGCCATATCTTAGTGCTCAGGTAACCCTTCACCAGAGTTTCACCAGGCAGTTTTTTTGGTTCTTTATCATGTTTGTGTCATGATAGCCTAGATGGTACTGTGGTAGCAAACAGCCCAGAATATAATTGGTAACGCAACCAAGTTTATTTTTATGTTACATGTCCATCATAATTTGGCAAGGGGACCCCTGCTCATGTTTACCACTCAGTGACTCAGGCTGTTAGTGATGCCATCTGCACACATGTTGCCATGATCACAGAGGCCAGGAAAAACCAACACAGCAAAGCAAACTCGGGCTCTGAAAACTTCTGCTTCGGATTGAGAGATGATGCTTCACACCCTTTCTGGGCCAAAGCAAGTCATATAACTAAGACTAAGTTCAAGGGACATTGGTGTGTAATCTTCCCACAAATGGGGAACTGACTATTTGTGAACAAGAATTCAGTTTACCACATCTAGAAAACATATATCCCAATGGCTGTTTTCTCTGATTCTCGTCCTTTCTCGATTTATGTGTTCATTCGATGAATATTTATTGGCACTCTCTATGTACTAGGGAATGTAATTAGCTGGGATAATATAGAAAAAAAATGCAAATTATGTTAGGGGAGAAAAACAAATGCATAGGCAAATGTAAAATAATCTGTCTTTCTATGATCAAGGTAATTGTTGAATATTTTAGAAAAACACGGGTACACAGAAATACAGTATAACAGAATATAGTATTGCTGTTTTCACCTCTTAAGAAAGCTTGTGTCCATGAAAATACATTATGTTGTGATTTACAACAGCAACAACAAAACCCCAAATTGCTTGAAACAATAAAAGAGACATAGTACCTGATATACAAAGAACGGTTCGGGAGGACTTGCTAATGTGCCATGTATATTGAGTCAAGAGCTCAATAAAATCTCTGAGAATCCAGCTTTCTTTTAGTCTTCTATTCTGCCATCTGGGTTGCCTGCTTCATGCTAT
The DNA here is from genome assembly GCF_004348235.1 of Phoca vitulina. Lineage (NCBI taxonomy): Eukaryota > Metazoa > Chordata > Mammalia > Carnivora > Phocidae > Phoca > Phoca vitulina. Next base: position 48,018,778 of record NW_022589708.1, read on the forward strand.
GGTTATAGTCTCTGATAGTGAACACACAGCTGGAGTAACACCCACTGTACATCAGGATGCACACCATTCGGCCAGGAGAATAGTGACCATATAACTCCAGAATTTTCCAGCCTGTATCTCTTACAATTTTATCAGATTGAGTTGGGTCACATACCCCTTGCAGATTTAATAATCGTTCCTGATGGAATTACATCAGGATGAATAGCTTAGACTTAGATCATAGGAAGAATTTCATTCTCCTAAACCACCTAGGCTATATGAAAAAAAGGATGAATCACCAATGAAAATTGAAATAGTTACCAAGAAAAGGGCAGTAATCACTATGACCAATATACCATTGCAATTTTTGCCTCTGATTTTTATCATGTTATTTTTTTAATGATCTCTAAATGCATTCCCTAAATCTAAGACATATATTTGCTTTCTACTAAAAAGTTTCATTCAAAAAAGCTTTTAGAGGTGCCTGGGTGTCTCAGTTGGTTAAGTGTCTGCCTTCGGCTCAGGTCATGATCCCAGGGTATGGGATCAAGGCCCACATCAGGCTCCCTGCTCAGCAGGGAGATTGCTTCTCCCTCTCCTGCCTCCCCCCCTCTCTCTGTTCAATCAATCAATCAATCAATCTTTAAAAAGCAAAACAAAAACAAAAACAAAAAATCTTCCATATGAATAATAGCTACAACAGATTTAACATTTTCAAAAACTTGCTGAATTTAGTTTGGAAAATGGGTTAACCAATTATATTCTATTGCACCATATATATTAATCATAGTTTTAAGTATATAACCTTCCCTCTAAAAGAAGGGAAATGTATTAGTTTGCTAATGAAAATGGAAAATTAAAACGTAAATAATTTTACTTCTACTATGGCTGAGTAAGCTAACAGGCTGAGGTCCCACTGATGAGAAAGATAATCTCTGGGGGTGGAGAATACTTGAAGAGCATGCAAGGTAAAAAAAAGAAAAAACAAAGAAAGACAGGCATTTATTTTGTCAGGAAGTGGAGAACTGAAAGAAGGGACCAGCATAGAGGGAGTTTCCCATTTTTATGGCTTTAGCCTGAGGGAAATCTATGGTCACAGGATGTCATGCCCTGACTAGATTTCTAATAGAGAACTGTAGTATTTCTAGCCAGAAGAACTAGAAGACAGAGACTGAGAAAGTGTAACTATTGAAAAATGAGGTAGGATGCTGGAAAGTAGGGAGACACATAAGAACACCAAATTCTGTTCACGGCCAAAGTTTCCAGCTGAGTCCTGACTCCATGAGTGGGCCAACTCAAAACAAACTGCAGCTAAGGAAAACAAAACAAAACAAAAACTGGAACAGACATTTGACCTGCCAGCCACCATGAAGACAGAGTATGTAATTTTATTCCAACCAAGTTAACTGCTTTGTAAAATAAACTAACAAAATTTTTACATTGTTGTTTACATAATAGGCATTGTTTACAATAGCCAAGATACGGAAGCAACTTCTGCATAGTGTCCATTGATGGATCAATGGTATGTATATACACCACATTTTCTTTATTCATTCAAGTGTCTAGCTAGCTAACTAGCTAATGGAATATTATTCAGCCATAAAGAAGAATAAAATCTTACCATGTGTAATAACTGAACAGACCTTGAGGGCATTATGCTAAGAAAAATAAGTCAGACAGAGAAAGACAAATACTGTAGAATCTTACATACGGAATCTAAAACAAATACCCAAAAAACAAACAAAATAAAACAAAATAATGACCTCACAGATACAGAGAAGAGATTGGTGGTTGTCAGAGGTAGGGGGGATGGGGTGGGCAAAGTGGGTGAAGGGAGTCAAAAGGTACAAACTTCCAGTTATCAAATAAACAAATTATGGGATGTAATGTACAGCATAATCACTGTTAATAGTTATAGTTAATAATTTAGTTAATAATACTGTATTGCATGTTTGAAAATTGCTAAGGAAGTAATCTTAAAAGTTCTCATCACAAGAAAATAAGATAACTATATATGGGAATGGGTGCTAACTAGACTTATTGTAGAGATCATTTCTCAATATATACAAATCTCAAATCATTATGCTGTACACCTGAACCTAATATAATGTTATATGGCATTAAAAAAGAAATACTACTTGAAGATAATAAGAAAATAATTTTTCAGAGGACTGTTCCAGAATCAAGGGTCTAACACACACATCAATGATATTTAGTGTTCGGACCAAAATTATGCAACACACACACATAAACACACCAAAAGCAAAGAGTGAAATGTGCTCTAGGGAAATGGCAAAGGTCATTCCCAAGATGACACAGATATTGAAATGATCAGAAAATGAGTACAAAGCAACTATTAGAACTCAGGAAGGTAGAAAGGTAAGGAAAGGCATGCATAATGGATGAAAAGATAGGAAACCCCAACAGACAAAAAGATTCTATCTAATAGAACCAAATGGGATATTTAAACATTGCTAGCTGTCAGTTAATATGCTTTGTCCAAATTCCTATGAGTTTATTTAATTAAGACTAAATTAAAGTGATGGTTGCCAGATGGGAGAGGTGGGGGATGGGAAAAACCAGTGAAGAGGACTGGGGAATACAGGCTTCCAGTTATGGAAAGAATAGTCATGGGAATAAAAGGTATAGCATAGGGAATATAGTCAGTGGTATCATAATAACATTGTATGGTGACGAGTGGTAGCTACGCTTGTGATTAGCATCGCATAATGGATAGAGATGTTGGATCACTAGGTTGTACACCTGAAGATAATATAAAATTGTGTGTCAACTACACTCAAATTAAAAAAAAAAAAAGTTACCTAACTGAGAAATAAACAATCCAGGGTGTGGGGGGAGAATAAATTTAATAAATTAAGTGAATTTTAAAGACATTAATACTATGACAAATATATATATTTATCGAGTTTTGAGCAAATGTATATTAAATATTTTATTAAAAACTTTCACTAGACCTGGATATCTAGTGATTTCATCAGTATTTGTATTTAGTGATCCATTTGGTGTTTGGTCATTTTACACAAATAGCTGGAAAACTTTGGCACAAAATTTTATACTTCTTTAATGTTTTCTACTATTTCTAGTCAATGTTTTCTTAAAGAGGAATTTTCTTTCAAAAAGAGCAGCTCTCAACTACCTTCTAATTGGGATTAAAATCATATACATTTTCAGAAATTTTTTTTTAAAGATTTTATTTATTTGACAGAGAGAGGGACAGTGAGAGAAGGAACACAAGCAGGGGGAGTGGGAGAGGGAGAAGCAGACTCCCTGCTGAGCAGGGAGCCAGATGTGGGACTGGATCTCAGGACCCCAGGATCATGACCTGAGCCAAAGGCAAATGCTTAACGACTGAGCCACCCAGGAGCCCCTTTAGAACATTTTTTAAACTTAATATTATTCTTTAATTGGTTATTACTATTGAGTCTGTAAGGGCGTCTGCAAACACATCAGAGTTTTTAGGAAGCAGAGATGTATATTGTTATCAAATCCTTGTCATTAAGTTGATCAGCTAGTCTCAGAAAACCTTTCTACTGTTTTCTGACTGGATTTCCTTGTCTTTTAAGCATGAATAATGTTATCATTTCTAACTCCACCAACTTAACATGGTTATTATGATGAGGAAATAAAATAATGCCTGTAAAAATTGTTTGGAAATAGAAGCACCATATAATGGGAATTTTGAGTAACCATTGACTTCTAACAGGTTATTTTAACCAACATAATTCTAAAAGAACATTTTATGTCACATTCCTTACTAGCTGTCATCTTAAATGTTGTAAAAAGAGTAAAGAGGAATGCCTTACTTATGATGCTCAGCAAATATTGAAGTGCTACAATTTCTCCCTAGATACACAGAAAAAATAAAAAAAATAAATATATATATATATATACATGCTTCAGTAAACACAAGCACAAGTAAGTCTTCCCAGAAAACTCACTGTTTTAGGTGTCCAGGTAAAACCAAAAGCAGGAAAATCCAGGACATAAGGAACATCTCAAGAAGTTGTAAAAATACACTAGCAGAAAACTTCAGCAAGCAAATGTGAAAGACAACTGTTAACATAGACAATTTAGAAGAAAAGTGAAGAAAAAGTTGGAACAAATCAACTGAAAATAAGCTCCGGATGAAATAATAATCAATAAGCACACACAATATGCTGGACAAGCCTATCTTTCTACAAGTGCCCTGAAGAAAATACTTTGAAGCTTCCATTTTTAATCTTCTTCTCACCCTGACTCCAAACTTCTTTTTCTTTGACTGAATAGAAATCTTACTTCATCAGAGGATCACAGCAAGCTTTTATTTAAGAAAACAGAGCAATAATAGCCAACACGAATTTGAATCTCTCTTCTCCAGGAGGTCTTTCCACTAATGTTGGAGAATATACCATTTGAACCCTCCAGGGGAAAAACCAAAACAAAAAACCCCACACAATGGGAAAGAATTGATATCCCTTTTGTAACTTTCCCAAATATTGTTGACTGATTATACACCACCACTGTGCAGAAAACTGACATTAGGATAAAGAACTCAAAACAATATTATTTCACATGTTCTTCACAACTATTAAAATTAAAATCATATAAATAGAAGTTAAATTTTGTCAACTAAATTTTGAATAGAATATTAACACTATGAATGTTTTTAATCTTTCCCTTGTCATTTTTATTAAAAACACTTGGGAAGACACATAAATGTATATATAAATATTTTATATTTCTGTTACACAATGGAAAGAGGAATGAGTTTTGTTTGAGAAACAAAAATCCTGATGAAAATCTTCATTACTTTTCTTTCCTCTTGTTTCAAAATATCAATAAAAATTACACATAATATAATTGATATTTTTATATAGTGTGAGATCATTTTATATTATAGATTGTAGCTTATTCAAGCCATTCCTTTATATGACCAGAAAAATTATGTGATTCAGCAATAATATTTAGAATTGTAAAAAAGTAGTATCACCAAATACCTATAAATTCAAATATTCTAATGTATAGAATTTATTATAATATATTATCTGAATTAGTGTGAGTTTTACATATTAGTGTTTTTTTCAGAGTATTTTCTATACACAAAAAAATAGAGATAAAATATATATAAAATTTCAAATTAAAGATAAAAGTGAAATTAAACAGAATTAAATAGGTGACTAAATAGCTACATGTCTAAAAGGGATGAAAAAGGGAAAAAAAAAAAACCTTTTAAAGATAAATATATGGGGGCACCTGGGTGGCTCAGTCATTAAGCGTCTGCATCCGGCTCAGGTCAAGATCCAAGGGTCCTGGGATCGAGCCCCACATCGGGCTCCCTGTTCCGCTGGAAGCTTGTTTCTCCCTCTCCCACTCCCCCTGCTTGTGTTCCTGCTCTCGCTATCTCACTATCTCTCTGCCAAATAAATAAGTAAAATCTTTAAAAAAAATAAAAGATAAATATATGGTTGGGTGTCATTCAAAACAATAAGGTAGTAGAATAGTTCAAATAGGGAATGACTTACCATTGATACAAGTTAAAATTTCCCTTTATATACACACATGGCCAGATATTCCAAGATTATATAGAAAAGAAAATTGCTTCTTCTTTACTCATAATTTTGTAAGATTTTATTGGCTGCTTCCAATCCTTCAACTTTTTTTTTTTTTGTCATTAATCATTCCTCTTCTTACCCTGTGTTAACATTCACAATTATTCCTCTCCTAGAACTTTTGATTTCTTCATATTAGTACTCAAAAACCTTTTTAAAAACAGTAAGATATTTTATAGAGTTGTATATTTTCACACTGCTGCCTGGAAATGGAATTTATTTGCTTTTCAAATAGACAACTGTTAAGAAAATTTCTAATACTAAAAAATATTATTTTAAATCCCTTATGTTTTCTATATTAATTAGAATTATCTAGATTAGTAAACATCTCTCTAAAGTTTTGTGTGTTATACACACAATATCATGAATTTACCAAGGAGAGCATGAAGAATTACTGCCTACGTTAGCATCAAAAATTTCCTTATATAATCTCTCTCAGCCATCCACTAAAATAATTATTAAGAAACATATCCCCATAATCTCAAATGCCTCTCATCCTACATTCTTCTAAAGACACCTAGAAGAGTAGAAAGTGATATTTATGTAGTGTATGTACATGATAAGGAACTAGAATTATTATAACCTGGAAATTGTAGTCCCAAACAATACCCTGAGCAGAAAACAAAAAGATGAATATCCTGGAAGGAATACATTGTAGGGGTTATAGTTTTATCAATACCCCATTACTCAGCATGGCAGAGATATATGTCAGAGTAGAAAACAAACCTGCAATTCATTATACCAATATTGGATGCATGTTACTAAGCACTGAAAAGGGGTCTCAGCTAGGTGTTTGAATTTGTCTTTCAGAAGTGTATCTGAGGATGATATTCTATTAGCCCACTAATCTGTTAGCACAATAATGGATAGCCAGGTATTTTTTTCTGTTAAGAATCCCTGATTATACATTGCTCTTTCTTCAAGATAAGAAAAGTATAAAAGAGAAAGAATATATAAAATAGCAACACTGGGCTTATGAAAAAGTACAGCTCAGGGGGAAAGGGGGGATAAAAAAACAGACATGGAATATATTAAAGACTAAGGATAGTAGAAACGAGAAAGCATATAACAGGGAAAATTATATTAATATTTCTAATTTTATCAGGATGTAACAGATCATTCTGTCACCTTAGAAGTTCCATATTTCAAAAACATTGGCTTCTTCTACTAAATCCTCACTATTTGCTAATAGATTTAGTCCTAGACTAAACATATGACATATTTCTTCTTTTTGTAACACATAATTTACTTTTTTTCTCTTTATAGATTTCCAAAACTAAAAATGTAAAACTATCAGTTCAGTCACTTACCACTTTAAAAGGCAAAATTCACTTTATTTAATGCAAAGGTAAAAGCTACAATAAGAATTCAATATATCAATCATGTAAGTCAGGGAGATGCTTATAGATCACTTATTCTCATATGTCAAGCAACCATCTTCAAAATTAAAGAAAAAAACAACCCAGATATCATAAAATAATGCATTTGGGGTAACTGCCACATACTTTGGTAATTTCTTGCAATATATTTTCCATATACTTTTAAATATATCACAGAAACATAAAGCTGCCATTCACATATGTCCGATATTAATTAGTCATTGGTCAGTCTGATTAGAGGATACAATTGATCATTCAATATGCACACAGAGAGGCCTGCGGGAAATATGTCTAGGTCTGGCTGTGAAATCTGGACTGCTTCATAAGAGCAGATGGATGTGACTGGGAGTTAAAATTTTACTTATCATCAACAAACAGAAGATGAAGAGAAATCTCTTTAGCTTATCTAAACTACTGAATGTCCACCACACAATATTCTGTGACCAAGAAATACAGTTTTTACTATTTAATTAAATATAGTTATTTGGCTATTTCCTTGGCTAACCAAGGAAAAGTAGGTTCATGCACAAGCTCTTTTTATGCATACATCAGTGAGGTATACATTTACAAAAATATCTCTGAGCTTACTACAGCAACAAATATTTTTGAAAATTAAAAGGTTATAAGGAAACAAAAGACTAAGATGATGGGAATTTTCATCATATAAAGAAGAACTATAAAATTTTAGTAACATTATTAACATTTTAAATCTTTATTGAAGAGCATGTTTCAGTGTAAAATCAAATCAGCAATATATAGACAAATATAAGAAGCTCTTCTGATATCAGGGAGGCAGTAGAAATAAAATAAAATAATGATAGATAGAATAATAGAAATGAATGCCAGGGTGCCTGGGTGGCTCAGTTGGTTAAGCGACTGCCTTTGGCTCAGGTCATGATCCCGGAGTCCCGGGATCGAGTCCCACATCGGGCTCCCTGCTCGGCAGGAAGTCTGCTTCTCCCTCTAACCCTACCCCCTCTTGCGCTCTCTCTCTCACTGTCTCTCTCTCTCAAATAAATAAATAAATAAATGAAGAGACTTTAAAAAAAAAAAAAAGAAATGAATGCCAAAAGACAAAGTTCCAAGTTAGAGATAATTACCATTTCTACAAAACAGACTGAAGCAGAAAAATGAATGGATATAAGCTAGTCATCATCGTGATCATCATCATCATCATGGTCATCGTCATCATAATCAACTACCTTATTCTGTAAAAAGCCCTAGTCTGAACATAAAATTTTGCATGCAAGAGGCAATTATTAACAAGAGGCTGATGCCAAAAAATTCTTAATGATTTTGAATAAAAATATAAATTTTATTAGGAATAATATATATACTTTAATACTAAATCCCAATTTAATTATTATATAATATATACTTTCATATTATATATTATAAAATATAAATATATTTCACATTATAAAAAATAAATATATTTTACATTTTAAAATATAAACTTTAAAACTCTAAACTCTATTTTATAGACCTAAAATCCTAATTACTTACAAAGGAGCAAGCCCTAGTTGGACTCCTAACATTGTATATATATATATATATGATATAATATTTGTATGTGTATATATACATATAACATTTGTAAATATGTATGTATATTTGTGTGTATACATACATGTATATACACAGTAGTATAATATCTACAGAATTGTGATGATAAAAATTTAAGATACCAATTAGTTCCCATTTCATTCAAATTTGTTTTAATTCATAAAGGCAAAATAATTCATAGTTACAAGAGGTTTTAGAATATATCATAGTAGGTTTAAAGGATATTGAATCAAGAGGAGGAGTTAAGGTGGCGGAGTAGCAGGAGGACCTTATGCTTGCCTTGTCCCTCGAACACAGCTAGATAATTATCAAATCATTCTGAACACCCAGGAATTGATCTGAGGACTGAGAGTTCAAATTGCACAACTAAGAGGGAGAAAAGAGGCCACATCGTGGAAGGTAGGAGGTGTGGTGATGTGATTTAGGGGAGAAAAGAATCATAGGTGTAGGGAACCCTGGTCATGGAGACAGAAGAGAGAGAGAAAGTGAGAGAGAGAGAAATATAAGGCAGCATGCAGGGGATTGCACAAGAAATACACTTTCCCAAAGCCATTGGCTGGGGAAAAAAGGAGAGGCTGATTATTGCAAATTTTTGCAAGCAGAGGAGCTAAAAGTCTGAAGTTTTAGAAGTCCACACCATTGCCAGGGTCAAGCCTGGCGAGCATAGCAGTGCTCCCATGAAGAAGAAGCAGACAGGGTCTGGGTCATAATGGGAGAGATAGTTCCCCTTCTTAGAGTGCATTTAGAAGAGGCAGCATTGCCTCTCAGGGGACAAAAGAGATAGTGGGCACCATTCAGCTGCCCCATTAATTAGCAGATGAGCAGAGATGCTTGTTGAGGGCAGCTAACCTGGAAACCGGCTTTTCGTAGTGCTTTACCATAAACTTGAAGTCCCTGCACATTCAAACAATTATTTTTCTGGTACAAACCGGTACCAGCCACAGAGCTCTGAGACCCTCCCCCAGAGGTCAGCATGGGTCTGTACTGTGCCACCTTCCTAAAATTTGGAGGTGTGGGACCCAGCTGCATGCCTGAGATAAAACACAAGAGCACATACCACTGCTGGGTGGGCAGACAGTGTGGACACAGGATGAAGGCAGGGATTTGACAGAGGCCTGGGACACAAGCTCTGTGACCTTCCTGAACAGCAGCAGGCACAAACTCCCCTGTCCTGGGAAGACAGCAGGCCATTGCCATTTTTCACCCCTCCCATCAGCATGGATGGACTTTGGTGAGAAGCACAGTGCACACATTAGAGGCTCGAACCACTTACACCAAGTTCTGGTCCCTGCATTCTGTAGGTGCCTTTTTTAGTAGCGCATGTGTGATTGAGAGCAAGAGCAACAGAAGGCCCCTCCCACAGAAGACCAGCATAAACTCCCCTCACGTACCAGGTCTACTGATCATAGAGGGCTACAAAGCTTCAGGTCTAGTGGAAACAGGACCAGGCATAGGCTTTCCTAACACACAAAAGACAGAGACCTAGACAAAATGCCAAGATGGAAGAATTCATCCCAAAGGAAAGAACAAGAAGAGGTCATGACCAGGAAGCTAATCAAAATAGATATAAGCAATATGCCTGAACTAGAATCTAAAACAATCATAAGGATAGAGCTGGGTTTGAGAAAAGCATAGAAGAAACCAAAGAGACCCTAACTGCAGAGATAAAAGACCTAAAAACTAGTCAGGCCAAAATAAAAAATGCTAAAACTAAGATGAAAAACTGACTGAATGTAATGAACACAAGGACAGAAGAAACAGAGGAATAAATAAGTGACATAGAAGATCAAGTTATGGAAAATAATGAAGCTAAAAAGAATAGGGAAAGAAAATTATTGGATCACGAATATAGACTTAGAGAACTCAGCGACTCCATAAAGCCTAATAACATTTGTATCAGAAGAAGAAGAAGAGAGAGGAAGAGGGGAAGAAGTTTTATTTGATCAAATTAGAGTTGAAAACTTCCCTAATCTGGGAAAAGAAACAGATGTCCAAATCCAGGAGGCACAGAGAACTCCTATCAAAATGAAAAAAAGCCAGCTAAAATCAAGATATATCATAGTAAATTTGCAAAGTACAGGGATAAAGAAAGAATCCTGAAAGGAGCAAGGGAAAAGAAATCCCTAACGTATGAGGGAAGACAAATCTGGTTAACAGCAGATCTCTTCACAGAAACCTGACAGGCCAGAAGTAAATGACATGATGTATTCAGCATGCTGAATGGGAAAAATATGCAGCCAAGAATACTTTATCCAGCAAGGTTGTCATTCAAAATAGAAGGAGAGATAAAGAATTTCCCAAACAAAAATTAAAGAAGGTTGTGACCACTAAGTCAGCCCTGTAAGAAATATTAAAGGGGACGCTTTGAGTGGGAAAGAAAGACCAAAAGCAACAAAGACTAGAAAGGAACAGAGAAAATCTCCAGAAACAATGACTTTACAGGCAGTATAATGGCACTAAATTCATATCTTTCAATAATCACTCTGAATGTAAATGATTAATGCTCCAATCAAAAGACACAGGGTATCAGAATGGATAAAAAACAAGACACATCAATATGCTGCCTAAAGAGACTCATTTTAGACCTAAAGACACCTCCAGATTGGAAGTGAGGGGATGGAGAACCATCTATCATACTAATGAATATCAAAAGAAAGCCGAAGTAGCCATCCTTATATCAGACAAAGTAGATTTTAAACCAAAGACTCTAACAAGAGATGAAGATGGACACTATATCATAATAAAGGGGTCTATCCAACAAGAAGATCTAACAATTATAAATATTTATGCCCCCAACTTGGGAGCACCTAAATATATAAATCAATTAATGACAAACATAATGAAATTCATTGATAATAATACAATAATAGGGGACTTTAACACCCCATTTACAGCAATAGACAGATCATCTCAGGAGAAAATAAACAAGGAAACAATGGCTTTGAATGATACACTGGACCAGATGTACTTAACAGATATATTCAGAACATTTCATCCTAAAGTAGTACAATACACATTCTTTTTGAATGCACATGGAACATTCTCCAGAAAAGATCACATACTGGGTCACAAATCAGGCCTCAACAAGTACCAAAAGACTGAGATCAGACTATGCATATTTTCAGACCACAATGCTATGAAACTTGAAGTGAACCACAGGAAAAATTTTGGAATGAACACAGATACATGGAGGTTAAAGAACATCCTACAAAAGAATGAATGGATGAACTAGGAAATTAAAGAAGAAATTAAAAACCACATAGAAGCAAATGAAAATGAAAACACAACTGTCCAGAACCTTTGGGATACAGAAAAGGCAGTCATAAGGTGGAAATATACTGCAAGATAGGCCTACCTTAAGAAGCAAGAAAAGTCTCAAATACACAACTTAACCTTACACCTAAAGGAGCTAGAAAAGGGATAGCAAATGAAGCCTAAAACCAGCAGAAGAAGGGAAATAATAAATATTAGAGCAGAAATAAATGATATAGAAAAAACGTAGGATAGATCAATGAAACTAAGAATTGGTTCTTTGAAAGAATTAATAAAAGTGATAAACCCTTAGCCAAACTTATCAAAAAGAGAAAGGACCTAAATAAATAAAATCATGAATGAAAGAGGAGAGATCACAACCAACACCACAAAAATACAAACAATTATAAGAGAATATCATGAAAAATTATATGCCAAAAAACTGGGCAATGTAAAAGAAATGGATGAATTCCTAGAAACATACAAACTACCAAAATTAAAACAGGAAGAAATAGAAAATTTGAATAGACCCATAATCACCAAAGAAACTGAATCAGTATCAAAAATCTCCCAACAAACAAAAGTCCAGAGCTAGATGGCTTCTCAGGGGAATTCTACCAGATACTTAAAGAAGAGTTAATGCCTATTTCTCTCAAACTGTTCCAAAAAATAGAATGGAAGGAAAACTTCCAAGCTCATTCTACGAAGCCAGCATTATCTTGTTTCCAAAACCAAAGACCCCACTAAAAAGGAGAAATACAGGCCAATATCCCTGATGAACACGGATACAAAAGAATATGATACTAGCAAGTAGAATCCAAAAGTGCATTAAAAGAATTATTCACCGGGCGCCTGGGTGGCTCAGTTGGTTAAGCGACTGCCTTCGGCTCAGGTCATGATCCTCGAGTCCGGGGATCGAGTCCCGCATCGGGCTCCCTGCTCAGCGGGGAGTCTGCTTCTCCCTCTGACCCTCTTCCCTCTTGTGCTTTCTGTCTCTCATTCTCTCTCTCTCAAATAAATTAAAAAAAAAAAAAAAAAAAAAAGAATTATTCACCATGATCCAACAGGATTTATTCCATGGTTCAATATTTGCAAATCAATCAATGTGATCCACCACATTAATAAAAGAAAGGATAAGAACAATATGATCCTCTCAACATATGCAGAAAAAGCATTTGACAAAATACAGCACCCATTCTTGATAAAAACCCTCAACTGGAGGCGCCTGGATGGCTCAGTTGTTAAGCGCTAAACGTCTGCCTTCGGCTCAGGTCCATCGGGCTCCCTGCTCAGCGGGAAGCCTGCTTCTCCCTCTCCCACTCCCCCTGCTTGTGTTCCCTCTCTTGCTGTGTCTCTCTCTGTCAAATAAATAAATAAATAAATAAATAAATAAATCTTAAAAAAAAAAAACTCAACAAAGTAGAGATTCAACATCATAAAGACTATATATGAAAGACCCACAGCTAATATCATCCACAATGGGGAAAAACTGACAGCTTTTCTTCTATGGTCAGGAACAAAAACAGGGATGTCCACTCTCACCATTGTTGTTTAACATGGTACTGAAAGTTCTAGCTTCAGCAATCAGACAACAAAAAAAAAATAAAAGGCATCCAAACTGGCAAGGAAGAAGTCAAACTTTCACTATTTACACAGGATATGATATTCTATGTAGAAAAGCTGACAGACTCCACCAAAAAATTGCTAGAACTGATACATGAATTCAGCAAAGCCGCAGGATATAAAATCAATGTAGAGAAATCTGTTGCATTTCTATACACTAATAATGAAGCAGAAGAAAGAGAATTAAGAAATCAATCTCATTTACAATTGCAGCAAAAACCATAAGATACCTAGGAATAAAACTAACCAAAGAAGTAAAAGATCTTTACTTTGAAAACTATGAAAGAAACTGAAGATGACAAAAAAGAATTGGAAAAACATTCCATGCCCATGGATTGGAAGAACAAATATCATTAAAATGTCTATACTGCCCAAAGCAATCTACACATTTAATGCAATCCCTATCAAAATACTACCAGTATTTTTCACAGAGCTAGAACAAACAATCCTAAAATTTATAGGGAGCCACAAAGGACCCTGAATACTCAAAGCAATCCTGAAAAAGAAAAGCAAAGCTGGAGGCATCATGAGTCCAGACTTCAAGTTATACAACAAAGCTAGTAGTCATCAAGACAGTATGGTACTGGCACAAAAACAGACACATAGATCAATGGAACAGAATAGAAAATGCAGAAATGGATCCACAACTATATAGTCAACTAATCTTCGACAAAGCAGGAAAGAATATCCAATGGAAAAAAGAAAGTCTCTTCAACGAATGGTGTTGGGAAAACTGGACAGCAGCATGCAGAAGAAAGAATCTGGACCACTTTCTTAACCACACACAAAAATGAATTCAAAATGGATGAAAGACCTAAATGTGAGACAGGAAACCATCAAAATCCTAGAGGAGAACACAAGCAGCAACCTCTTTGACATCGGCCGTAGCAACTTCTTACTAGACACATCTCCAGAGGCAAGGGAAACAAAAGCAAAAATGAACTACTGGGACTTCATCAAGATAAAACTTCTGCACAGCAAAGGAACAATCAACAAAATTAAATGACAACCCACCTGATATATGCAATTAAGAGTGTGTATGCATATCATATATATCCTATATATGCATATATATGCACAGATTTGTGTATGTTAAAATAAAAAGGAAAATTTCTCCTTTTAAGTATCCACTGAATATATTTTTTTAATTTGAATAGATTTTATTTTTTTTTGCTCAACTGGGAGTCTGCTTCTCCCTCTGCCACTCCCCCCACTTGTGCTTGCTCTCACTCTCTCTCTCAAATAAATAAAATCTTTAAAAAAAAAGGATACAAAAATACTGATTCAAAGGGGTATGTGCATCCCGATGTTTATAGCGGCATTATCAACAATAGCCAAACTATGGAAAGAGCCCAAATGTCCATCAACTGATGAATGGATAAAGAAGATGTGGTATATAAATACAATATTACTCAGCTGTCAAAAAGAATGAAATCTTTCCTTTTGCAATGACATGGATTGAACTAGAGTGTATTATGCTAAGCAAAACAAGTCAGTCAGAGAAAAACAAATACCATATGATTTCAATCATATGTGGAATTTAAGAAACAAAACAGATGAACATAGAGGAAAGGGGAAAAAAAAAGGGAAGCAAACCGTAAGAGACTCTTAACTGTAGAGAACAAACTGAGGGTTGATGGAGGGGAGATGGGCAGTTGATGGGCTCAATGGGTGATAGATATTAAAGAGGGAACTTGTGTTGAGCACTGGGTATTATACATGAGTGATGAATCACTAAACTCTACTCCTGAAACCAATATCACCTATATGTTTTTTCTTTAAAGATTTTTTTTATTTATTTGAGAGAGGAAGTGAGAGAGAGAGAGAGCGTGTGAGAGAGAGCATGAGCAGGGGCAGGGGCAGACTCCCCACTGAGCAGGGAGCCCACGGTGGGCCTCAATCCCAGGACCCTGGGATCATGACCTGAGCCAAAGGCAGACACTTAAACCGACTAAGCCACCCACACGACCCTACACCGTATGTTAACTAACTAGAATTTAAATAAAAATTTGAAACAAAAAATAGAATAAAATATAAAAATAAATAAAAATAAAAGATATTTAATCAGCACACTAAGCAGCTAAATATAACATGTGTACACAATTTTTTTTTTTACTTAAAATTAATAAATAGCAAATATTTACTGAAAGCTGAAAACATCCCAAACACTTGTGGTAAACACTGTGGATTTTCTTATCCATTGATATCCTAAAAATAATCTAAGGAAATAGGTACTATATCATCTGTTTACAGTTTTTAAAAAGCTAAATAGTGTGAAATAAAACAGAAGAAATATAATTAACTAAAAAATAATAAGCATATAATATCCCAATTGTGTAAATATAATGAGAGTTATTGCAAAAAAAAAAATAAAGGAACTTAAAATACCATGTTTTATTTAGCAACAAAAAAAGATGGTGAATTTAGCATAGAGCATGACCTGTCTGCATCCAATATAACTTAATATTTTGTATTGTCTTTATCATTTCATACTATTAATATTTGTTACAATTTTCATCATTCTTTTTAACTGACAATTGTTTATTAAAGGCAACTTAAAAAATTACAAAGTCCTTTTTTCCTCATTTAAATGCTTATTCACATATCAATTGAATGAAATGACTTGGAGAATGTTGTTTTATCTACCATATGAAATATATTATTTTAAAATTATGAGATGGTCATTCGAAATATATTCAATAGATACTTAAAAGGAGACAATTTCCTTTTTATTGTAACATATGCAAATATGTATGTGTATATATATGCACATATAGGATATATAAGATATGCATACACACTTTCAATTGCATGTATCAGGTGGGTATTTGCAACTTTTACTAAAATTTGAATAGTAGAGGGGCACCTGAATGGCTCAGTCGTTAAGCGTCTGCCTTCGGCTCGGGTCATGATCCCGGGGTCCTGGGATCGAGCCCCGCATCGGGCTCCCTGCTCCGCGGGAAGCCTGCTTCTCCCTCTCCCACTCCTTCTGCTTGTGTTCCCTCTCTGGCTGTGTCTCTCTCTGTCAAATAAATAAATAAAATCTTAAAAAAAAAAAAAAAATTGAATAGTAGAGGTAATTTTTACTTGTTGAAAACTAAAATTCAGCATATTTTATTAATCTGTTAATTGTCTTCAAGGTGTCAAAAATATATTTTAACTATGCACTTTCCATGTACTTTCTAAATAATCTAATAAAAAATAGAATAACCTGATCTTGAGAGAATATCATAAGGTAAAAGATGCAAAAAGATACAAGAGATACACACATTTTAATGTGATATTATTGGTTTCATTTATAATGCTGGATAAATAAATCATCTTAACAATGAAATTTTCCAAATATTGTATATTCTTGAAGGATAGAATAATATTTATAATTATATGAAATTATTTTTATGTAACATTGGAAGAAATAATTTGAAATGTGGGTGTTATTCTAGCTGGTGGGGAAATCAATGTGTATATATACCATTCAGTCTTATATTCATTCATGTTAATATATATTACATACACAAAAATATGTGTGCATATATATATATACACACATGCACATACACAAACACACATATTTTTTCCAACAACAGTACCTTAACAATAAAAGTAAAACAATTTATATTTTTTAAAAAGTGAGTCAACTTTACATTATCACAGGTAAGAAAAAATATTTTTTTTTATTCATTTAGCATGGATATCAATGGTTATCATAACACCTTTGAAAAGAAAGTGCATTAATGATATAACAAACACATATTCTTGGTCCAATAAATAAATTTGTAAATATTAAAAAAGAATAAAAAAACAACAGCAACTTTGTGTGTGTGTCAATCTTTTCAGCCTGAGGATGAATGTTAATATAGATTTCAAGTTGGTTTAATGAAGACAAAAATAAATCATTTAAAAATTAAAATATTCAGACTTTGGCAGTTTCACATGCCTAGAGTTTTTTGTACTCATTTATCTTCTCAGAAAATTATGCAAGTGTTTATTAATTCCTTATATCATTCTGTAGAAAGTGGGTAACTTTCTGATCATTTTTCTTAGAGACGCATATTCAGATTTCTCAATACTTATTGTACTTTATAATAGAACCTAAGACAATTTTAAATGTTTTCTTTCCTAAATCTTCAGCTCCTGCATGATGCTGAGAAACTGTTATTCACAATGAATCAGTTATATCTTAATCCCAATAAAAACATTCTGCATATCTAAATAACAGATTTATGGAAAAAAACAAATTTAAATTGATATGAATAATAGCACAGTGCTGTACGAGACATCTAAAAATGTTTTATTCTTTCAGGCAAATTACATTCAGAAAGAAGAAAATCAGACCTATAATACATTATTGACAAACAAGATTCACAATATCTATTGAAGTTTTGTCCTTTAGAATTTGGATCTACTCTATCATTTTCTTTATTTAGAATTCAACAATCATGACATCTCCTGCACATTTTTATCTCTTCTATTTTACCTCCCTCCTGCATTTATCTCTTATTTTTCTTGCAAAACATTAAAGTTGATCATTGTGTTTGTTTTTAGATTTGATTTACTCTGATGTTTCAATTCAACTGGAAGATACATTAAAACATTAATAATACTGAGGAAAATAGTACTTATATTTAAATTCTGACCCTCAATTGAAAGTTCCATATTAAATTATGAGTTTCATGAAAATCTAGCAAAATGACAAATTTTCTTGATTCTTAAAAGGAAAATAAAAGGCCTACATTTAATCTCTGTTTCTCAAATATTTTATTCAGCTGATATAAATAATTTTATATTTTATTTTCTATTGAATTCATTCAATAAATAAAATCTAAACAATTACTCTTTCACAGGCAGTTTAAGAGCAAGGCTCTTAACTGTATGAGCAAAAAACCACAAAACAAACTCACAAAGAAAAATACCAGAATTACTGTATTTATGAAGATTATAATGCATTTGTATATATAATCACAATAAATTTCTCTCACTTAGAGAAATCTTAATAGTTACAGATAAAGAATGCTGAATACATTATTGGTCAGTTCTATGTAACTTACCATTAATATATTTAATAACAGTAATTCTGTTACATCAAATAGTCATTTGACTTTACTAAAATCTGAAAATCAAAGAAAAACAGTTTACATTTTCATAGGTATAAGGAGAAGAATCCTATGTGGCCCATTTGAATCTGCTTCATCTCTCATTCACATTTTTGGCAAAAATAATTTTTAAATAATGTATTTTTTCCCTAAAATCAATGGAATTTCTGCATACTTCATATAAATCTGAGCAGATTTTTAGTGGTTAAAAGTTAAAGGCTGCTTCTGAAGCTTGTGATGATGTGATCTTTAAGTCATTCATCCATGATAAAGGGATAGAAAGGGAGCCTGGGAGCATTTTTGTGTTCATTCTGCAAAGGTTGTGTTCAAAGACAAATTGAAGTTATTCAGAGTCTCGGTATGAATGCTCTAAGCTTCAGTTAAAAGGTTATTCTGAGTTCTCAGCTTAAAACTGAGGTCAGTTAATATCAAAAATGACACTAATTTTCAGGATATAAAATATGTTTTTAAAATAGAGTGTTACACAACACAAAATAAAGCCAGAAGTTATCTTCTATAGATATCAAGCATTGAAATCATGATTCTTTTTTAATACACCTATCTTTATTTTGAATATTTTTTTGGTTCAGATAACTCGTTCAAATATCACATCTGAATATGTAGCTTAATAGTTCCACCTATCCAAAAGCCATTTAAAAATCTACATTACCCAAGCTCATATCTTGTGGAAAAACAATGGAACTTGTGCCAGGAATAAGCAAACATGGAAGTGTTTCTACATGAAGCCAATTTCAAGTTATGCAAAGATGATGGCCATTGGAAAATGAAAGACCATGGTTTTAATGCAGGTTTCTCAACTTGTAATATTTGTGACCTTAAGCAAGTAATTTAAAAGTTTTTTGAACCATGATTTCTCTAATTAGAATAAAGTGAAATAAATAAAATTATGTAATGGCTGTAATACTGGGTTCCTCAAATACCATCATTAAAATCTGTTGAATGGGCAAAATAATTTATTGGACCTACTTCAGTGTGGGTGAGCACCATTTTGACAGAAACTTAGAAGCATCTCTATTTGGGAAATTAGATAATGATCTTTAAAGAATTTTAGAACCTGAGCTTGGTACTTTTAAGAAGGATCTTACAAGGAAGGGGACTAGCTGAAGTTGGTCACAATTTATGATGCAATAATTTTGTATTGGTGGCCATAGCATGGCAAGCATCTTGAAGAGAAAGAGGTTAATCTTGGTAAGTATGTTTTTTTATTGGTTTGCCATCTTATCTTCCACAAGCACATATTTTTTGAAGCAGGCAGCCAAGTTAATTTTTAATTTTGTAACACAGGGACAAAAAGAATACCTAGTCTTAAGTAATATTGTTTTCAGACTTTATTGGTTTGAGGGATAATTAAATGATGTCACATATACCAAGCAACTGTCATAATGACTGGTTCATAAGACAAACTTAGTAAATATTACTTTCCTCTGTTAAACCCCAACACAATACAATATTGGACTATAATGTCTAGAATCTTGAGTTTGATTTTACTATCAACCATCCATTTATCAACCGTTACATTTTACACACACACACACACACACACACACGTAAATTATTTTTTTTAATTTTTTTAAAGATTTTATTTATTTATTTGACAGAGAGAGACACAGCGAGAGAGGGAACACAAGCAGGGGGAGTGGGAGAGGAAGAAGCAGGCTTCCCGTAGAGCAGGGAGCCCAATGCAGGGGCTCGATCCCAGGACCCTGGGATCATGACCTGAGCCAAAGGCAGATGCTTAACAACTGAGCCACCCAGGCGCCCCACATGTAAATTATTTTTCTGATTTGACTTTCTTACCTGGGAAATGAAGATTACAATTCTCTAAGTATCTTAAGGCAGTAAAATCTAATTAACACAGAAACACTTTTACACTGATAAAGAAACCCAATGTTATTATTTGTGAGGAAAGGAATATCACCTTATATGATGCCATAAGTAGTTTCACTTTGCTATGAGAAAATTATCTCAGTCCTCCACTAGTTTTTCTCCTGTACAGGAAATATAAATGGATCTCTTTCTTATCTTTGAAGAGCCTGATATAGTTAATATCAAAGCCATTCTTTTTGGTCATCCCCACACCTGCTAGCCTCTGACACTGGTTTCCTGCACTTAAACACTTCAAGCTCTAGATCTTTGCAGTATTATCTTTTTAGATTACGATTCACAAGTTTTAGGAAACTTTTTCTCACGTGTTCCTTTTTTGCTATGTTGCTGTCCTAGTCTGCCTGGCTTTCAAACTTGTAATATTAGTACTTCCTTTTAATATTATTCTTTGGTTCATATTTTGTTTTATATAACAGTTGACAAATAAATGTGCCCTATTCTTACAGTATCAATTATTCTGAGCAAAACTTTGCTATCATTGCTTTTGATGCCTGCCATTCGGCTCAACCAGACCTCTGGTCTTATTTCACATAGTTTGCTCAAAACTGCCACATTCAAAGGGTCCTCACCTCTACCTAAATACCAAGGAGAATCCTCAATAGGACAAAAACATGTTCGGAGATATGTTTCACCAAAGAAAATGTTTGGGTGTTATTTAGAAAATTATATCAGCAACCATTCTACCAGAAGATGCTTATACAAAATACAAAATTGTGAATTCATATTTCCAAATTTAACATATATATTTTTCTACATATTTGTCTTTCTCTTGTGTATCTATATCTACACAATATGATTAGACTAGGAGAAATATAATACACTGAAGACCCACCGGTTTATTTTTAAAATTTCTTTTCTTCATTCAGGTTTCTCTTTATTCAAGAAACTCTGTTGAGTGGTTACTATTAGAGAAAACTTTATGTAGAAGTTTCAAGTGTGATCTTTGAAATGCCTCCATTTGCTGGCTGTGTAACCTTGAGCAAGTTACATTTCTTCACAGTTTCTCAGTTTCCTCATTAGTAATAGTGAATTGATAATAATACATTTGTAGAGTTGTAAAAAAGGACTAAAGGAGTTAATATAATTAAAGAGCCTTGGGCAACCCCTAGCTAATTATGAGCCAGTCATAAGTTTATGCTATTATTATTGTCATTACTACAGTGAGGAATCCAGCTCCTGTCTAAAAACCTATGTGTGATTTTCAGGCCCAACCACAGACAGTTAGGAAGTTTTTGCCTTGCAGGCCCTAAGGGGAAAGCAGTCCTCCCCATACCAGACTTGGTGAACAGCCACTGTACTGCAGTCTCTGAAGGGACTTGCAGTCAGGACTCAGAGTCTCCCGGCTGGTTGTGCTCTTTCCGCCGCTCCTAGGTCTGGTGCCTTTATTTCCTAGGTCTCTCTCTCTCTGAAATCTTGTGCAGAGATTTTTTTAAAGTACCTTTCTTCAAGTTCTTCTTGTGGGCAGAGAAAGGGGAAAATTTGAGGGTGCTTTTCTACTCTCACTCAATACCCAGTACTTTTAAACTCCTAACCTCTCGCCTGCCCCTGACCCCAGATTCCATAAAATGCCTGACCCTTTTGTTCAAGACTCCCTTTAACCATGGGATGACTGCCACATCTGAGATGGCTCACCTTACCTTCCACTGTTTGCCATTCTGTGCAGAAAAATTAAACAGGAGAGAGAGTCAGTGCTTTCTCAGGTTTTAGACTCGCTTATACCATCACCCTATGTGATTAAAAGCTTATCTCTTTCAATTTTAGCTTTTTGCTTTAATCGGCTCCTCTGCACCTGGCAGCTCAGCTCTCTCTTCCAGTTCTGTTGAGCTCCTGACATATGGGTGATTCCCTTTATTTAAATGTTAGCAATGCTGTTCCTCTGAAATTCATAAGTGTTTGGATGCTACAAGATCCATCCCAAAGCAAACGGCAGTATAGTTCACTTCTTTAGATCTTAATTGACTAAAGTAGATTAAAAATACTGGAGCACTAGGATTCTCAAAAACAGAAAATTCAGTGTAGCATTCTAAAGCAGTTGATAATTATAGCCAGAGTCAAGAATTTGTATTCTAAACAGCATTTACAACAAGAACAGAAAATGTTCTTCAATAAGTGGTCAATTTAATATAAATTGGTACTTCATTTTTTAAAAAATAAATACAAACAATAAAATAAAACATTAGCTCCCAGTTATTAAAAACAAATTGATAGATGTTTCTAGAAAAATAAGAATATTTTAAAAGTACCTATTGAGCAGTAAACACAGTAATTAAGACTATGGTTCTAGAGTGTAACTGTCATAGTTCAAATATCTGTCTGGCACTTTGAGACTTCAGAAAAATACTTAAACTGTGTTTCCAGTTTTCTACTGAAAAACATGGACAGTAATAAGTACTACTGTGGTTGTAATGACTGAATGAACTAACATATAAAGTGCCTAGAATATCTTTTATGACTTAGTCAACATTACACAAGTATCAGTTGTTACTAAAATTATCTTATAATATTAATAATAATGTGTTGTTATTGTCCAGTAGTTATTCAACAAAATTTAAACGTTTTTCTACTGTTATAGAAGTATTGGGCAAATCAATGAGATGGCTACTGTTTTAAAATAACCAAATAACTATACATATTATGACAGAATAAAAATAGTATCAATTTACTAATGGAAGGGGAAGTTGACGGCTACTCTTTGATGGCTACTCTGAAGATCAGAGAGCTGAAATATTTGATCTGCACGCCACTGAGCTGAGTAGGATTTACAGTTGTACCCTGGATAAAGGCTATTCCAGGCTGAAATAATCATAAGAGAGGAGGAAGATGTGACTGGAGTTTACAGTCCTCAAGGGATGGGATGAGAGGCAGGCTAGAAAGCAGCCTTTGGTTACATCAGTAATAATGCTGCAGGTTGTACTAAGAACTTTGTATTTTATTTTGAAATCACTGAAGATAGACATTTTTTTTTTTTCTCCAACTGGGCAGTGTCATGATAATTTCTTATTCTAAAACAATACTATTGTGTCAGGATGAAGAATGGATTGAGGACAAGTTTGGAAGCAAGGAAAACTGTTGGAAAGATACAACTGCCAAGGTGTTAAAGGCTAAGTAAGTGTATGTCTTAGAACAGTGATATTCAGAACGGAATGAAAGAAGATGCTTAATGGATATTTTACATGAAGACACAAAGGACTGGCAACGTGTTGAACATGATGGAGAAAGGGAGAAGAGGAGGCAGGAGTACAAAATAACTGAGATTTTTCATCTGGCTTTCCAGGAGGATAATGATACCTCTAAGAGAAATAGAAGAAAAAGGAACATCTATAAAATTCTTAATTTATTTACTTTTCCAGGACTTTTAATAATTGCTTTCAATTTTAGTGTGTACTGTTTAACTTTCATAACAGCCCTAGAAGTTTTATTAGAATCCTCCAAGCACGTCTTCCTAAACTTCAGCACGGATGTCTGCACCTGGTTTTCTACAATCCCAATAGCTTGCATATTCCTATTAATATAAAAAGTTCTAATATTTAAAATGCAAAATAATTGACTAAATATCCAGAACATTTGAAAAATGTCTGACTATAAACCCTACTTGAAGACTGTTTTCCAAGAGCAGCAATTCTACCATTCCAGAATCTACATAATCATCCAGAAATACCCACCACTTGTATGCAAACAGGCTTGGTAATAAACCTAAACTATACAAAGAAAAAGTTTCTGGTTAGGTGTCGAAGTTTCTTCAGCATGCACTGGCAGAACAACTACACACAACCAAATCAACTTTATAGACACAACAGTGGCACTTGAGAAAAAGTAAATCCTGATGGTCTCAATAAAAGCAACAGTGAACAGAGGAGCAGCGATTTCAGCAAATGGTCTTGTTTGAATACAAATGGGTGATCTGTGCTAAATCTGCATCCCTTTTACCAAACACAATAACAATTGTTCTCTCGTAATGAATACAAGATAATGAGTCTCACTTACAACTTCATTCTCCAGTACAATGAGTTTCCCAACCGGCAGGACAATAAGCAATACTGCTTAAGGTAATAAATGCAATATTCTTAAGATTTATATTTACCAAACCTTAAATCAAAAATACAATGTAATTTTAGGGTTAAATATTTTTGAAAGTGTATACGCTCATTTTAAATTAGATCTATGAAATCATATACCACTGTGTAAATTCATGTATTAAACCTGAATATGAGGATAGATAACAAACTAGTATCATGCCAGTTAATCATTAAGAGGCCTGCTGACTTTTTCTTTTTTTTTTTTTTTTTAAGAGAAGGAGAGGGAGGGAGGTGGAGAGGCAGAGAGAATCCCAAGCAGGATCCTTGTCCAACACGGAGCCCTACGCAGGGCTCCATCCCACAACACTGAGATCACGATCTGAGCCAAAATCAAAAGCCAGATGCTTAACTGACTGAGCCACTCAGGTGCCCCAAGGCTTGCTGACTTTGTATGAATTTCTAAGATATCAATCTTCTGATTGATGAGTTTATACTTCTGCACCACAGACAGCTAGAGCTATTATTTCCCCCTCCTCAACTCCCTCTACCACATGCAAAATCTTTCTGGATCAGATTCTTTAAAACTATAATAGAAATGGGGATAATTTATATGCACATGTACTCTTGTTTCTGCTTTAAGTCTAAGTAAACTTTAAAAAAAAGAGGATATCAAAATACACTGTATAATTACTCTATGAAAAAAATACTTCTGCTTACATTAGTCTCATCACTGGCTCCCCTGGTTCTCAGACTTTCGTACTGGAAGTACACCATTGGCTTTTCTGTGCCTCTACCTTGGCACAGATGACAGATCATGGGACTTCGCAGCCTCCATAATCATGTGAGCCAATCCCTCATAATAAATCTCTTTCTATATATCTGTATGTTCTATCAGTTCTGTTTCTCTGGAGAACCCTGATTAATACACAGATGCATCTCAGAAATAAAATTGTCCCTGCATACAAGTATTTTTAAAAATGTAAATAAACACTGTATCATTCACATTGATGCTTAAAAGCTAAGACCTTAGTAATTGCTCAATATAATCATTCAAATGACACATTATACCAAAGTGTTCACTGCTGGCAACATAAATCCTACTCCTGTCTAATTAGGCAAAGATAAATTGGATGAGAAATAAGCCAACCAACAAAGAATCTGCTCTATGAATCTTTGGCAAATAAACATCAAAACTTTGTGTAAAGTCTTCCACAAAGAGGAAATTCTTCATGTCATAAAGAAATGCGTGCTATTCAGAAACAACTCTAGTTCTTCCTTATACTGTGGTTGGAATGTGTCTCACTAATTTTCAATGACTCAATTGGAATACATACAATATATATAAGCCTCCTTCATATTTGAACTGTTGGAATATAACTATTATTCACTTTTTAAGTTTACTTTGTCAAGTTAGACATACTCATTGCTTCCGGTCATCCTTATGGTGTAGTCTCTAGATCTCTATCAAGCCTTCTTCTCCGTATCCTCTACTTCATCATGTCCTTATTAAACTGTAACATCCAAATATTATAATACAGATACCATGTGGATTCTCTGATAGTCCTGGGGTTTTTTTCCCCGGAAATCAATAACTCTCTTCATGCAGCATTTTTTGGGGTGTCAATTTTTACCCATTGCTAATAGATATTGAAACTTACAGTATACTAAATTTCTTGCTATCTTTTAAAATATATGAACAAAAACCACCATCCCACAACATTCCCCATAGTTTACATTATATTTTTGTCTCAAAGCTCTTCACACATTCTCTTTCTCATGTCCCTCACATTATAGAAGTAAGCTATTTATGCCTTTGTCCAAGAAGCCGATAAATCAGTCAAACAGATTGGGACTGTGGCTCATCTCTAGAGACAGACTTTAGACTAAAATCAATTAATCTTTGACCATTCTACTGCTATGAATATTCCCATCACAGATTATTCATCCCAAATCACTCCTTTCTCGAATGGGCATAATGAATTAACTGATTGTACTGACTAAGTCAAATACACTTTATAAAACAAATATGACGTACATAATGCCATCATGCAACAAGACTATACACTTGATCTTAGCCAAAAGGCTGAGAAGCAATGCAATGCAACAAGACTATAGTTAGTTTTGTCTAAATTAGTACTACTTGCCACTATCTTTTCTAAATCTTCAAAAGCATGTACACTTTAAATACAGGAACATTTTCCTAATCTAGTTTTCTCTTTCATCTATTTTCTAGGGTGAAAATATTCTCTCACCTCTTATCATTACCTCTTCCTTTCAATTAAAACTGAATTACAAATGAATAGCAACTTGTTCCCAACTGGAAATAACATATAAAAATGGCCCATTTTTCCAATTCTGAAGCTAAACAATTTTAATTAAAACTCTGTAAACAATAGTTCAGAAATCACAATGCCTTTTTAAGTGTTACTCTTTTTTTAGCTACCTCAAACTTGTTTCATTGTCCCCAGTGATTATTCCTTACCATTCATCATTATGTACTTTTCATCTCTAATTTCTTCTTCACCTTATTTCTACTTCAAAATTGACCTGCCACTATTGCTTTCATTTTAATTTAAACTCTTTCCTCCTTATGTTCCTCCCTGTATTTATTTTAGCCACACAAAATGTATATATTACTTAAATGCAGCAATGAAAATCATCAATCCAAGCTTTCCCTGTTTCCCGCATATATACTCTATTACACTGTATGCAAGCAGATGTTATTTTTGGTATATTCCTATCTGTAAAGAACAATATCCTATACAGTTGGTTAATTCTCAAAAAAGATAGAAAATGATTTTTAAAAACACTACTATATTAATAACACACTAATTATTTCTTTCAGAAGCATTATAAAATGAATTTTCATTTTTCATCATAATTGATGTGTTTTATTTATTTATTTATATATATATTTATTTATTTTTAAAGATTTTATTTATTTATTTGACAGAGAGAGACACAGCGAGAAAGGGAACACAAGCAGGGGGAGTGGGAGAGGGAGAAGCAGGCTTCCCGCTGAGCGGGGAGCCCGATGTGGGGCTCGATCCCAGGACCCTGGGATCATGACCTGAGCCCAATGCAGATACTTAATGACTGAGCCACCCAGGCGCCCTGATGTGTCTTATTTAGATTTATTATTTCTCATATTCCATGATTTTCCTTAAAATCTACATTAAATTGCAACTAAAGACATACAAATAATCTCCTTTTATTCTGCCTTATATAAAGGGCAAAAGTTATATAATCACATCAATTAATTAAATATTCAAGGTAATTTAACAAATGTGATAGTATATGCAAAATTATAACAAATGTGGTACTAATGAGAGTCATATTACCATGATTAATTCCATAATTAATTCCAAAAGAATTAATAACTATTATGACATTACTTTAAAGTTCCATTTTTACATAATATGAAGATTGAAATTAGAAATCTTACTACATTTTATGTAAAAACGTTATAGTTAGCTAAAAATCAGTATTCTTTCTTTTTTAGTTCATCTTAGCATTATTAATAATTTAAATCATTTTTTATTTATGTGAATAAAAATGGAATACCTAATCTGTTAACATTCACAGTTAATGTAGGTGTAAATTACAAAGCATTTTCTATTTTTCCTCCAATTTCTTTTGAGCTATAATTATGGTGTTCTACTTTCTTTGTAAAGCTTCTCATTTCCTTTATACATTTTTGTATAGTAATTTTGAAGAAAGGAAGGTTTAGAGACAAACTAAGAATATTCATTCCTTTATTTATTCATCAATTCATTCAGCAAATATTTATTGAACTCACACTTCTCTGAGCCTGTAACTAAGAAGGATATAAAATTTGAAAAGAGTATCTTCGTTTCAGTGAGCTAGCAGTTAAAAACATACATAGTGCAAGAAAAATTGTGGTATCTTGTCATTTGGGTGGCCCAACTTTCAAGTTTGCTGTCAACAGTCCTGTTTTATACCAGTTCTCTTATTGTCCATCTGATTAGCACCCCTTTCACACTCATAAGTGGACTTTTTTGTAGGATCAATTATATGTTTAGCCTAGGTAAACCACATCCAATGCCTCAATCAAAAAGACTGTGCCTGGTAGGCACTCATACATTAAAGTTAGTTCACAGTGCAAGTTTCATGGCGGTTGTTCATGAATGACCCTATTTGCCCAGTTGTCTCCCATCCCACAAATACACAACCAGATAAGCAGATTTTATTATAGATTTTTACCCTAGATTCCAAGATATTGCAGTTTTCCTTGGCCTCAGATGCTCAACTATTTTGCATTAAACAACTATGCAGAGAGCTACATCCTCCTCTGAGTATTTCCAGGTAGGAGTTAGGACAATTTCTGGAATCTAGATATCACCCTTTGGAGTATGAATTCTATTTCACTATTTAGAAACTCTCATTTTAATTTCCCTGGAATATGAATTCTTTTAATATTACTGTTATTCTAGATTGAAACAAAACTATCTAATAAACTTTGTACACTGTGGATTAGGAATGGTGTTTTATCATTGTTATTATTCTTTGGAAACAAATATAGCTGAACTACTTCTATGCCTAATTATATTTGCTATAGTTTGATATGTCATCATTCCAGATACTGAGATCTCCAAATACAACTCATCCAAAGCCTTCTCAACTTTTGATAAGAAAAACCTTCTTCCCTTATCTCCACATCCTTACTGACACTTATCTCTTGTCTTTCTGTTAAGAGCCATTCTAACAGGTAAGACATGATTTCTCATTTTGGTTTTCATTTGCATTTCTTTGATGATTAGTGATTCCCAGCATCCTTTCTTGTACCTCTTGCCCATCTGATTATCTACTTCAGAGAGATGTCTATTTAATTCTTTAGCCCATTTTTAAACCATATTGTTTGTCTTTTTGATATTGAGCTGTATGAGTTCTTTATCTATTTTGGATATTAACCCCTTATCAGATATATGGTTTGCAAATATTTTCTCCATTCTATAGGTTGTCTTTTCATTTTGTCAATTGTTTCTTTTGCTGTGCAGAAAAATTTTAGTTTGATATAGTCTCACTTGTTTATTTTTCCTTTTGTAGCCTGAGCTTTTGGTGTCACATCCAAAAAAAATTGCCCATTCCAATGTCAAAGAGCTTCTGCCTATGTTTTATTTCTAGGAATTTTACAGTATCAAGTTTTTTGTGTAAGTCTTTGACCCATTTCAAGTTAATTTTTGTGAGTGGTATAAGATAGGGGTCTGATTTCTTTTCTTTGCGTGTGTTTACCAGCTTTCCCAGCACCATTTGTAGGAGAGACTACCCTATCACCATTGAGTGTTTTTGGTTCCCATGTCAAATATTAGTTGAATATATATGTGGGTGTTTATGTCTGGGCTCTCTATTCTGTTCCTTTAGGCTATGTGTCTATTTTTATGTCATATTTTAACTACTATAGCTTTGCAGTATAGTTTGAAATCAGGAAGTGTGATGGCTCTTTTTTTTTTTTTTTCTCTCTTCTTCAGGAATGCTTTAGCTATTTGTGGCCTTTTGTAGTTCCACACAAACTTTAAGATTGCTTTTTGTCCATTTCTGTGAAAAGTGCCACTGGAATTTTGATAAGGGTTGCATTGAGTGTATAGATAGCTTTAGGTGGTATGACATTTTAAAATATTAATTCTTTCAATCCATAAACATGGAATGTCTTTCCATTTGTTTGTGTTTTCTTCAATTGCTTTCATCAAAATCTTATGGTTTTTATTGCCATATAAAGATCTTGCACTTCCTTGGTTAAATTTATCTCTAAGTATTTTATTGTTTTTGATCTTATTATAAATGGGATAGTTTTCTTTATTTCTTTTTCAGATGTTTCACTGTTAGTGTAGAGAAATGCAACTGATCTATATGTTGATTTTATATCCTGAAAATTTATTGAAATCATTTATTAGTTCCAAGTTTTTTTTGTTGAGTCTTTAGGATTTTCCAAATATCAGATCATATCATCTGCAAATAATGACAATTTTACTTCTTCCTTTCTGATTTGGATAAATAATTTGTGTTGCCTAATGCTCTGGTTAGGACTTCCAGTACTATGTTGGATAAGAGTTGTGAGAATGGTTACCTTTGTCTTGTTCCCCGTCTTAGAGAAAAAGCTTTGTTTTTCACTCTTGAATACGATGTTAGTTGTGTATTTGTTGTATATGGCCTTTATTATGTTGAGGTACATTCCTTCTATATCCAATTTGTTGAGAGTTTTCATCATGAAAGAACGTTGTATTTTGTCAAATACTTTACTGCATCTGTTGAGATATGATTTTTATATTTCATTCTATTAATGTGTTATATCACATGTATTGATTTGTGTATGTTGAAATATTCTTGCATCCCAGGGATAAATCCCACTTGATCACATGTATATTCCTTCTACTATGTAGTTGAATTTGGTTTGCTAGTATTTTGTTGAGAAATTTTGCTTCTGTATTCATCAGGGATATTGGTCTATAGTTTTCTCTTCTTGTAGTATCCTTACCCAGCTTAGGGTAATACTAGGCTTGCAAAATCAGTTTGGAAGTGTCCACTTCTCTTCAATTTTTTGAAAGAGTTTGAGAAGGATTGGCATTAAATCTTCTTAAATGTTTGCTAGAATTCACCCGTGAAGCCATCTGGTCCTGAGGTTTTCTGTCTCGGGAAGTTTTAAATTACTGATTCAACCTCTTTTCGCCTAATTGGTCTACTCAGATTTCCTACTTCTTCACTCAGTCTTGGTAAATTGTGTCTTAAAAGGAATTTATCAATTTCTTCTAGGTCATCCAATTTGTTGGCATAGAATTATGCATAGTAGTCTTTTATAGGTCTAATCACAATGGAAAACAGTATGGAGGGTCCTCAAAAAATTAAAAGATGGAACTAATATATGATCCAGCAATTCTACCTCTGGATATATATATATATAATGAAATTAAAACAGGATATTGAAAAGATATATGCATTCTCATGTTTCTTGCAGCATTATTTACAAAGCCAAGATATGGAAACAACCTAAGTGTCTGTCAACTGATGAATAGATAAAGGAGTTTTTATACACACACACACACACACACACACACACACACATGCACATAAACTCACACACACACACACACAGTGGAATGCTACTCAGCCACGAGAAGGAAGGGAATCTTGCCATTCACAACAACAAGGATGAATTTTAATTTTAAGGCATTATGCTAAGTGAAATAAGTCATATAGAGAAAGTTAAATGCTGTATAATATCACTTATATGTGGAATCTCAAAAAGCTGAACTTGTAAGGAGTAGAATGGTGATTATTAGGGGCTGTGGTGTTGGGGAATTGGGAATATGTTGATTAATAGTGCACATTTAGAACTAATTGATAAAGAAGTCCCAGAGATCTAATTCACAGCATAGTGATTATAAACAATAATATTGTACTATAAGTTTCAAAGCTGCTAATAGACCAGATCTTACTATTCTTACCACAAAAAAAGAAATGATAATTATGTGACACAATAGAGGTGTTAGTTAACGCTATGTTGTAATACATAAATCTAACAAATCAATGTGTTTAAACCTTAAACGTATACAATCTTTTATGTCAATTATATCTCAATAAAAATAAGTTTAAAAAAAAGAAAAACCTTTTTGGTTGGTACTATCAGCAAAGGCTTTATGGGGATATTTATACATATTTATGGATAAATAATATGCACATATTATAAATAGGTAATATTCTATGATAATAGAATTATTAGATTTATTTTAGAAAATATATAAATTATATATAAAGCATAAAAGAAAAAAAGATCATTTACTCTTTACCACTAGTGATTATAATTCTGAATATTTGTGTTGTGTGTTGCAAACAATAATTTAACACAGAGTAAATATGTTCCACATTCTGAAGTAGCACACAACATGGCTTTTGATAGCTGTATGATTTTACAAAGTATACAAAAATATTTTAACATATTCCCTATTGCCAACCACTTGATTCTTTAAATCAAACTATCAGTGAGCAAATTGTGTACATATATTTTTACTCTTACGTCTAATTTTTGAGATAAAACCTAGAAGTGAAACCTCTGTAATTTTCTGGAAACTTCTGAAAATTTTTAGACAGATTGCCAAACTTCCCTACAGTGAAGTTAAAACAATTTACTTTGACACTAATTCTATGGTCATTTTTACACCTTGGCAAGAGTATATCAGAATATATATTTCTGTACTTCATAGATAATGCAATCTTAATTTATATGTACTGAAAATTAGTAAAAGGGTACCTCATTTAAAAATGGAGTAAGGAGAGCAGAAAGGGGAGACTTCACTCACTACCACTTGACATCAATAACAGACTCCAACAGGAAGAATCCTTAATTACATACCTCCACAGGAAGAGACCCACCTTGTCTTGCTAGTCTTCCTAATCCATTCTACCTTACTACTCCAGAAGAAAGAAGGAAGATGCCTGCCAATAGCCCAGCAAATGACAGATTTGGCCAACAGCCAATAAAAAGCTACTACATTTTGAAGTCCCAGTTCACTCCAAAGGACTTTTTTCTATAACAAGCCCCTTCCACCTCCCTCTTTTCTTCTATAAAAGAATGTTCCTTTCCTTTGTTCTCTGGATTTGTCTACGGCTTTTGCTATAGTTTGCTTGTCCCAAATTGCAATTACTCTGCTATTTCTATTTTTTTTTAAGATTTTATTTATTTATTTGACAGAGGGAGACACAGCGAGAGAGGGAACACAAGCAGGGGGAGTGGGAGAGGGAGAAGCAGGCTTCCCGCGGAGCAGGGAGCCTGATGAAGGGTTCCATCCCAGGACCATGGGATCATGACCTGAGCCGAAGGCAGACGCTTAATGACTGAGCCACCTAGGTGCCCCACTCTGCTATTTCTAAATAAGCCATTTTATGGATAAAATAATTGGCTGTTTTACTTTTAAGGTTGACATTATGATTAATTGATATTATGGGTCTTCATTACTGAAAATCCTTGTCGAATATCTCATCTTTGGCAGAGCTTGATCAAATAGCTACAAATTGCCACCAAGGTCTGGTTTTTATTCCTTGGTTTACCCTGCCTTCTTTGGTTGGTATTCTACTAAACTTGGCTCCTTATTTTTCAGGACTCTGGCATTCATATGTATGGTTATTAAGAAAATAATATTTTTTATGAGCATTTCTAGCATTACCTAGAAGGATGAAATTAATGGCTTGTTCAACTTGGGCTATGTAGTCAACCTTCATATTATGAGATAGAAATTACTTACTATAATATAGATCACAAAATGAATAGTTTGAGCTCTTGGGAGGCAGAAAAGATGGAAAATAATCCAAGAAGGCAAATAAAATATATAATATATAAAATTATATATATATATATTATATATAATATATACAAATTATATTTCATATATTTTTCCTATGGTCTTCAGTGACTTCCTATTTTATTTTTAATTGCATATCTCTGTCTAGGTGTGAGATTAAAATAAAAATTTATATTAATTACAGGAAATTCTGGTTGCATGGCCAGATGATGTGTTAGGAAACATGTATATTTGTTAATGTGGCTACAATGTATATATCTAATGTTTTACAAAATAAATATGAAAGTAATCAAGTAAGATAGCTTTGATCAATACCAATTCTTTATTCTTCAGGATATATAGTTCCTGAGCAAAAAGGGAGGATGTTTTAATCTGGTAAATAGCAAAAATGTTGTGAAAAGGTACTTAAATTCATGCTAATTTTTCCTATTATTCATGAAGAATAAACATCATTCCTAAATTAATAGAGATTTAAATGTAAATTATAATGTAAATATTTCCAAAACAAAAAACTTAAGGAAGAAACAGAACTACATACTGAAGATGGGTTGGATGGAAGGTAATATTAAAACTGGAAACATAAAACCAGAAAACCAAATAATTCAGTTATTATAGTGAGTCAAAATTTTTTTTTTTTTTTTAAAGATTTTATTTATTTATTTAATTGACAGAGAGAGAGAGAGACAGCGAGAGAGGGAACACAAGCAGGGGGAGTGGGAGAGGGAGAAGCAGGCCTCCCGCGGAGCAGGGAGCCTGATGCGGGGCTCCATCCCAGGACCCTGAGATCATGACCTGAGCCGAAGGCAGTCGCTTAACCGACTGAGCCACCCAGGCGCCCCTATAGTGAGTCAAAATTAACTGATTTTTCTTCTTAAAAATAATCTCTTAATAGCATAAAATAATAAAAATTCAACTTTATCCTACTTAAAACAATCATTTAATAGAATGACATAGAAAATTTAACAACTGTCATATACAAATATAATTATCATACGTATTGATCAATGAAAGCCAGACCTTGGCCTTCTATCAATATTGATGAATTAACTAGTATATTTCTTAAGTAAATAAGCTTATAGCCTTGAACAAGAGAATCCAAATAAACAATCATAAGCAAAGGCATCTTCACATTGTGGAGCCCCTAGAAAGGCCCAGGAACTTCAAAATAAACCATAGATCATGATTTTAAATATATAAACTTTGGGGTCCGATACAATCCTACTGAATCAATCCCCAGGAATGAAAACTCAGATTATTTTGTTGTTGTTGTTAAAATCTAGTTACATGATATTGGTGGATAGCCAGATCTGAAAATAAATTGCATACACTCTATATTTGAGTTTCTTTATTTAACAAGAAAACAAAGAGAGAAATTTAAGTTTGAGGTTGGCATAATAATGACAACAATGATAACATCTAGTGAATCCTTACCAAGTAATAGAAACTAACCTGAGTGCTTTATATGGACAATCTTATCCAATCCCTAAACTGTATGAAGCATGTTTATTCCTGTTTCACATTGTGCAGAAATTGAGAGTTTAAGAGGTTAATTGCCAGGTTCACAGAGACTTCTCTGCTTTTCTCAGTATATGGGTTTGCATGCGTGTGTGTATGTGTATGTGTATATGTGTATATATATATGTGTGTATGTGAATACATATATGTATATTTATGCATGTTTTAAAGTAACAGTAAAAGAGTTATTGGTAATGAAATGATTAACAATGTTGGAGACAGAGAAGTGGATCTCCAATGACCAAATGGAGCTTATCAGATCAAGCAGAGTCATGTGCTTTGAAAACAAGGACATTCTCTTGACTTAATAATTAAAAAGGACCCAGATATGAGATCTTAAAATAATTAGTAAAGGCTTATAAGAATAAAGTAGTAAATAAGAATATTCTCCACAAATCATACACATGCCCTTTTATATAGTGTCCGTAGATAAAGGACATAAAATATGTCATGCAAATATAATTTATCTTACTTGATTAACCTCTTGACTCAGGCAAAACTATAATTGAAATGTTACAGAGTTAAGAGGGCAACATTAATAAATACTTTTAGAAAAAATAAAACACCGTAGGAATAATAATATTTGTAAAATAGTCACCTAATCATTTTTTTTTTTTTTAAGATTTTATTTATTTATTTGACAGAGAGACAGTGAGAGAGGGAACACAGCAGGAGGAGTGGGAGAGGGAGAAGCAGGCTTCCCGCCGAGCAGGGAGCCCGATGCAGGGCTCGATTCCAGGACCCTGGGACCACGACCTGAGCCGAAGGCAGACGCTTAACGACTGAGCCACCCAGGCGCCCCAATAGTCACCTAATTATTAATAAATGCATTTTTTAAATGTTTCTGATGCATATGATATTGCTGTTGTTAGAATATAGAAACACATATGGGGCACCTGGGTGACTTAATTAAGTCTTTGACTTGATATCGGCTGAGATCAAGTGAGCTTGATGAAGTGAGGGGGGCTTGATCTCACCGTTCAAGCCCCACATCAGGCTCCGCGCTCTCGGGGAGTCTGCTGGGATTCTTTCCCTCTTTCTCTGCCCATCCCCCCGCCCATATGTGCGCTTGTGGTCTCTCTCTCTCTCTCTCAAATAAATAAATCAACCTTAAAAAAAAAGAATATAGAAACAATTAGGGTCATTATTTTGTAGATATATACTTCACTCTAAACTCTAAACTTCACATGAATTATCATGAACTCTAAATCAATTCATACATACACCCTTTTAGTTTTTTAGTTTACTGAGAGATGTAAGGGAAAGGAGTGGGGTGGAGAGAGAGATTGATTGAGAAACATGCTCAGAAGGTTGGCTTCTAACTTATGTTCTGTTTCACTGAAAGCCTGACTACTGGGTATAGGTTAGAGAAATGGGTGGCAGAAATTTAATGGGAAAACAAAATGTCAGGGATCTGGAAAGAAGATAATCATCTGCTTTCATGATGTGGGCTCCTCTTGCAAGTTAAGGACTCAGGCTTCATTTTTGGATGGTTGTCCTGACATAGTTGAGTCAGAGAGTGTAACTCTCTTATGGTCTTTAAAGTTGGACTATTTTTTGGTTTAATCTAACTAATAGGAATATTTCATAATATTGAGAAGTATAAGTAATTCCTAAAACTGCTGTTTCCTCTCTATAAATGGAGACATTCTTACCTTATGTGGAGAGTATCTGTAAGGAATAAAAATGTAATATGAGACTGTTGAATCACAGACGGGTACCTCTGAAACAAATAATACATTATATGTTTAAAAAAAAAAAAGAAGAAGATAGCAGGAAGGGAAGAATGAAGGGGAGGAAATCAGAGGGGGAGACGAACCATGAGAGCCTATGGACTCTGAAAAACAAACTGAGGGTTCTAGAGAGGAGGGGGGTGGGGGGATGGGTTAGCCTGGTGATGGGTATTAAAGAGGGCACGTACTGCATGGAGCACTGAGTGTTATTCACAAACAATGAATCATGGAACACTACAACAAAAACTAATGATGTATGGTGATTAACATACATAATAAAAAAAAGTAATATGAATAGAAAGTACTGATACATAATAAATACAGAATACAAATTACTTATTGCTACTTTTACCTTTAATATAGTTAGAATTATCATTTCCATTATTTTATTTTTTACTGTTATTATCTAAATATTATTCAAATGTGTTCTGTCAATATGAGTAGTTATCACATAGCATAAATATCTTTTCATACTCAAGGATGTAAGGAAATGAGGCACTAGTATAGTTTAAGCACTTACTATTAGTGCCCGAATGTGCTTGCCTTACTAAGATGAATTGTATTTCCTACATGTGTATAATAGAAATCATAATATTTCCCTGACATATTTGGAGTTGTTTTTTGAAGTTTACAATTATAAAACCCATATAAAAGTACAATGTGAGGGGCGCCTGGGTGGCTCAGATGGTTAAGCATCTGCCTTCGGATCAGGTCATGATTCCAGGGTCCTGGGATAGAGCCCCATGTCAGGCTCCTGGCTCAGCAGGGAGCCTGCTTCTCCCTCTCCCTCTGTCTCCCCCCCGCTCATGCTCTCTCTCTCTCTCTCTCTGTATCTCTGTGTCTCAAATGAATAAATAAAATCTTTAAAAAAAAAAAAAAGAAGTACAATGTGAATTCTACAATACTATACCAATTAAAGTCATCTTTAATATTAAGAAATTGATTTTTGAAGATAAAAGTGACAAATGTAAAAGCATCAAAATTCTTAGAACAGTTTTCATTGTAGGAGCTCAAAAAACTTTTTAAAAATGAGGTTATTTATTAAAAGAGATTAGAATAATTGCTCCCTTTTAACTCTAAAGGGAGTATCACGCAAATAACACCAATTGAAGAGATGGCTTGTAGGCAAGTAGAACTAGATCTAATTGAACCAATGATGAAAATTATGTTGCTGCAGCCAAATCCAACAGTAACAACAGTGCTGTATCATGAGCTTTTCTTATTCTTTTATCTAATCTCATAAAGAAAATAAACATCAATGAGGACTTTATTTAGATAATACTGTTCTGTACAGTAAAATCACAAATGAAGGAAATAACCATGTGATTAGAAACTTGTACTTTATCAAATGGAGCATATTTAATAGTCATAACAATTACTTAATGAAGCTGGAACAAGGAACTATATTTGCATGATCATACTAAAAGAAAATTATTTAGCTGAATAGCTAACTATAGTCTAGACATTAAGAAAAGCAGATGCAAGCATTAACAGATCTAGTGTCATAAAAAGAATAAGTTAAATTATAAAGAGAATGTCTAAACATGCTGTTGATCACACAATACTGAGCTTTTAGGTTGAGACTTAAGGGTATCTGGAAATTGTATGCTATTGAATTATATGTTAATGAACAATGAGAAATTATTAATAATCCTCAGCTCCACTTCTAGTAAAAATTCTTAAAGCAAATCACGCTATCATTACAAAAAATGCAAAATAAAGTTCATAATTATTTGAAAGAATTCAAGATATTTTGCCAATAGTTTGGAGAACTTTTCCTAAGAAACCAAATGCCTATAATATATACAGTAAGATTCATAAGAGGGAGTCAATAGATGACTATATTTTCAATATGTAATGAGTCCAGTCACCCATCAGCTGACCAAAATCATACCCTCAAGAGAGAAAAAATTTATAAACAAGTACCAATATACTTATCTCTCATTTAACATAAAGTTTGGTGAATCATTCTTGACATTTATTTAACAAATGTGTACTGCTCAAAAGTTTTCTAATGCATCAATCATTCCTAAAATATTTCATTCTACTAGGCACTATGCAAAAACTGTTACAACAAAGATGTTCTATATAATTTTACAAGATTAATTTAAACTGAGGGACGAGTTTATATACATTCTTTTTTTCCCCATTTTTTTATTATGTTATGTTAATCACCATACATTACATCATTAGTTTTTGATGTAGTGATCCATGATTCATTGTTTGCGTATAACACCCAGTGCTCCATTCAGTACATGCCCTCTTTAATACCCATCATCAGGCTAACCCATCCCCCCACCCCCTCCCCTTTAGAAACTTCAGTTTGTTTTTCAGAGTCCATAGTCTCTCATGTTGAATCACAGATCTGTACCTCTGAAACGAATAATACATTATATGTTAAAAAAAAAAAAAGAAGATAGTTTATAGGGCGCCTGGGTGGCTCAGTTGGTTAGGCGACTGCCTTCGGCTCAGGTCATGATCCTGGAGTCCCGGGATCGAGTCCCGCATCGGGCTCCCTGCTCAGCAGGGAGTCTGCTTCTCCCTCTGACCCTCCCCCCTCTCATGTGCTCTCTCTCTCTGTCAAATAAATAAATAAAATCTTTAAAAAAAAAAAAAAAAAGAAGATAGTTTATATACATTCTAATGATATAATACAGCCTAGAGTCTGTACTGACCTTGTAAAAGTTCCATGGGTATGTATAGGTGTAACATTATGTAAATAAAAGCCAAAATATTGAAGAAAATGTGACTTATCTAAGCAAAGTAACTGAAAGCAAAGTATGTATCTTTTTTTCTATTTTGCCAACAAGCATCTTTACTTTAGTTCTAGGCAATTTATGTTTAGTTCTATCTCAGGATTTCAAAAGACTGAGAGATATATAGGGACATTTTTGAATCTAAGGTAATTCTTATGTACCTGACATTTTTTCCCTTATCACTAGAGCTAAGTTTAGATAGAACAATCTTGGAATATTCAATTAGACTCATATATTACCACTGATAAATCAGTTTGGAATTCTAAGTACTTCTATGTAGCTGAGGGAAATCATCAAAACACTTCAGAATCTAAAAGAAATTTTATACAAACTTAGTTTGTATAAAATTGCACTCCTAGGAGATAAAGCTTTCAAAATAGTGTAAGATGGAGCATACACAGATGTGGTGTCTTCTCTTATTTTCTGTGAATTTGCACTGGTCCTTCCTTACACTATTTGGGGATCTGATAATCAGCTCTTGCATAGGAAACACAAGCTGGCCTTATCCTTGCTTTTAATCTCAGACTATTTAGTTAGGCCTAGCTTTGGGAACAAAAATGAGTCAAATGCACCAAAATTTGCATACAAATTATGTTTTTATACATTGTGGGCCCATCAAAACAGGTTTGCATTTGCTTTATGTAGTTGTCATTTTAATTAGACAGCAAAAGAAAAACACATTTATATTCTCTCTTGTATTTATCTCTGTAGTTATCTTTCCTAGTGTCATTTCTTATGTGGATTCAACTTACTGTCTTGACTTCTTTCTTCTCAGTTGAAAGATCCTTTTTAGTATTACTGAAGTAAACTAGTGGCATCTCAGTTTTTGCTTAATGTGTGAATAGTATTAATGTCTTCATTTTTTTAAGGACTTTTTTCTGGGTATAGAATTCTTGGTTAACCATCTTTTCTTCAGCACTTTGAATATGTCATTCCACTGACCTATGCTCTCTGTGGTTTCTGATGAGAAATCAGCTGTTTATTTTACTGAAGATCACTCGTATATGATGCATCATTTTTTACTTGGTCCTTTCTAGGTTCTCTCTCTGCCTCTGACTTTTGACAGTTTGACTATGACACATCTCAGCATGGGTCTCTTTGATTTATATACTACTTGGAGTTAATTAAGCTTTTAATCAATTTGGGGAGTTTTAGCCATTATTTCTTCAAATACTCCTTCTGAGTCTTTCTCACTTCTTCTGGTATTTTTATTATATGTATGTTGGTATGCTTAATAGTGTCCCAGAGGTCTCTGATGATCATTCATTTTTCTTCACTCTTTATTATTTCTGTTACTTAGAAAGCATAATCCCAATTGATCTATCTTTGAATTTGCTAATTACTTCTTCTGTCTGCTCAAACCTGCAGTTGAACCCTTCTAGTGATTATGTCATTTCGTTACTATAATTTCTAGCTCCAGAATTCTTTTTTTTTTTTTTTTTTTAAATCCTATCTCTGTATTGATATTCTCTATTTGGTGAGTCATCAATGTCAGATTTTCCTTTAATTTTTGGACATGATATTCTTTACATTTTGTACATATTTATGAGTGGATTAGACTTTTATATAGTATAAAAAGACCATAATTTGCATAGTAGGTATAATGTCTGGGCTTCCTCAGTGACAATTTCTGCAGACACCTTTTCCCTATTTATTTGCCATACTTTAGTGCTTACTTGTGTGTTTCATAATGTATTGTTGAAAAATGGACATTTAAATAATATAATGTGACATTTAAATAATATAATGTGACAAATCAGAACCAACCATCCCAGGGTTGCTTTTGTGTTGCTGTTTGTTGTTGTTATTGTTGTTGCTTCTGTTGTTTTGTCTAGTGACTTTCCTGAACTAATTCTGTAAAGTCTATACCTTGATTAATTTTCAGAGTTCTGAAAAAGTTGATTTTTTAAAAATTTTTTTCCAGGGTTCTCATTGCTTCATGGATGAGTAAATTTTCAGATATCCTTACTCAGGCATCTTGAAGTATTTCTCTCACCATACATTTTTTATTCAGCAGAAAAACCCTAGATGACCTAAGTAATTGAGGAATATATAAAAGCCATTCACTGAAACACATCAGTTCAGGTGGCTGGAAGAATAATTGGAATTTGAATTCTACTTTGAGGCTTACCACTTTGCCTTTAGGAGGAAACAGTCTTG
Source organism: Phoca vitulina (assembly GCF_004348235.1). NCBI lineage: Eukaryota > Metazoa > Chordata > Mammalia > Carnivora > Phocidae > Phoca > Phoca vitulina. The sequence continues at coordinate 48,060,675 of NW_022589708.1, forward strand.
TATTAGCATTGTTATTTTTGACTCCACCAATTACAGCCTCCTCCTCCTTTTAAAACAGCAGTTAGTGTTTCTTCATTTACTTAGATTTTTATTCAATAAGGTCAGAGTAGTTCAATTCTCATCTCTTGAACCTAAATCCTAGAGGATCAAATTAATTCTGTTGTCAATAGGTCACCAAATAACACATATAATCATAATTAAAGCAAGCAAGTACTTTTTATAGCTTTACTATAACATAAAAAATAAATTGTTTTCTCCTGAATTGTCTCCCATATTCTGGGTCCTCACAGAATGAGTGCCATGGTGGTCTTCATTTGATGACGGGAGCCTGTTCATATTCTGAAAGCAAATTTCTCCACAAGTGTGCTTTGGAAAATATTTTGACCAGAAATGGGATATTATCATAGACTATGTCTATGACCAAGAGTTTTGAGGATTTACCCTAGAAGGGGAGGGGGGGGTAGGCCACTCATACCCAAGGAGTTCTATGATATTTCAAGCCTGACCCTAGGGCACTTATAAGGCTATGCCTGGGAGTTCAGTGAAGGATTCATTCTTCTGCCTTTGGAGGAACCATTCTCATACACATACCTGCATTCCTATCTGAAGCACCATCATTCAGAGCCTCCTTATGAAGGCCTTAGCTGAAGCATTATTCTCCACTTTGACTCAGTACTTTTCCATTCCTGGCCTTTCTCCATCTCACACAGCCCATGGGTCCATAAAAGGATAGAAACCCTTTCTTCTGGGTTCCTTGGCACTGAGATGAATAGCCTCACCTGTACTGCATCTACCCAAATCCCAACTGGTGCCATTCCATGGGGGGAAATGAAACCCTGAGGAGCAGAGCCTGTTTTGTTGTTGTTGTTGTTGTTTTTGTTGTTTTTTGTTTTGTTTTGTTTTTTCCTCTTGCTTGTACAGTCACGGTAAGTGAATAAAAGCTCCATTATAACTTTAAGTTTAGATTGCTGTCCTAATTGACCACCTTAACACCTGCTTGTTAAATCTAGCCCCCTCTTCCTGAAATAGAATTAGTGAGGATTGGAAAGAATCTGGTCAACTTTTTAGGTTGTTAACATGTATAAAAGTTTTCTAAGTCATTCATTATCAGAGACAGAATAATAGAAACTTTTGAGAGTTCACATCATTCATAATATTGGCCCCAAATAGTTGCCCTTTTCTCCCTTTTTTCTGCCTCTGTGGCCCACGTTATCTAGAATATGTTAATAGTATTTTCAAACCACTACTCAGATTATTCCCCTCTATTTATTACAACTATACCACCAAACCATTCTCAAGGTTCCTTTGTCATATAGCTTTGATTTGTTTCTCTGGTATCTGAGTGATGGAGCCACAGCACTTGTATCTCCAGTGGATTATTTTTCAGTGGACTATGTAGGGTGGTCATCTGGAATCATAAAATCTGCCATTGATATCATTTTATCTTTTATAAAGGTAGATTACAATTATTTACAAAAGTATCCATAGGCCAGGATGGATTAAGTCCCCGTTACATATTTTTTGGTTACTTTGTAATATTTCAGAACTTATCTTCGAAATGATTTCATGTAATACAGCAATCACCTTGATAAAAATCGACTTCCCCTAATGACTCATAGGGTAATATCAATGTGGTTTCTGCACCTTAAATTTTACTTTCAAGCAGTTAGTACTAATAATGTCATTAACTCTTGTACCACATATTCAACAGTTCTATAGTCATGGTGAAGGTATCTTCCTAGATAAGACATAGAGTATGGCTTAATTTTTGAGAAAGACATTTACTTCAATGTATCAAAAATGCCATAAGACTTGTTATCAGATACACTGTATGCATTACATAGATTCTCTCAAACTTATTTGTCTTCCCAGGCACCTGGTTATCACCTCTCTCACTGCAGCAATGTCACTGAAGCCTCATTTAGCAAGAATGGTTGTCACAAATTCTACTGATATGGCTCTTGCATGGTCTTCATAATATGCATTGTGCCTGAGGCCGATCCAAATGGACCCAAGAAACTTTGACTCCTCTCATTTTATATTTAGATGTAGCATCATGCTATAATTTATCAGATCTGGCTTCCCCAGCAACTTCCCAAAAGGGACTACAATCTGTAAGTATGGGAGAACTGGCTTCCCATGAAAGCAATTACGATCAATGGGAAAGAGTAAATAAGAGTGCGCTGACAAAATAATCCCTTTCCTTTTCTATCTTCAGTAGATAATTCTGAGATGTAGCTTTCCTGTACAATCTGTATAGAGGCGTCTCATATGATCAAGTGATGGAGTCGTATCTTCTCATGTCTCATGAAGCAGTGACTACCTTGGCAATGTACATGTTATAATTCTGTACTTTATGTGCCACTTTGCTTTTCTATAATTCTTACTGCACTGGAATTGCATCTTCTTAAGCATTAGCCCTTACATCTTGCATCAGGCTCTATTTCTAATGAACCTGAGCTAAAACAATAGATATCAGTAGTAGTTCTATTAACTAGAAGATGACAATGACCACTTGTAATAATTTTTAGCCTTTGATGGCATAATTTATTAAGCTATGGCTAAATTAGATGAAGTGCATATAGATTGCAGAGAGATAGCAGTTCAAGTAACTGTGGGATTTAATCAGTATGTAGATAATATTATCATATGGTATATGATGGCTTTTCTGTGATTTTCAATAAAAGAAAATTATATTTAGTCAATGTAAAGCATGCTTTAAACAAACAAACAGGACCTCTTTGGCAACTTTAAAATAAGTCTTCTTCCTAGCAGAGACAGAAAACACTATGCTGACAATCTGCCTCAGCATCTGATTATCAGCATAGCAAATCTATAAAGTTCACTTCATACATAATCTTTATAGATCTTTTCTTTTGAAGTCAGGACTCTGGAAGGGGGCTATTGCTTGGACAACTCTGAGAAGCACCTGAAATTCCAGAATTAGCAAAAGCACCTTTTTCATCTTTTCCAGAGAAAAACAGACATGATTGACAGGGAGTAAGTTTCTTTCAAAATGAAGATTGTCTCCTCAAGACATATCCCCCCCCCCCCCAATCACCCTTACTGTCTCCAGATCTATGATCAGATTTAGGTCTCAGTATCACCAAATAAGAAAGTACAAGCCCTGCTCCATCTTTATCTGGGTCCATAAGAATATCCTTTCCAAATCTCAGAGTCTCCCTGTTTTCCAAAAATATCCTAAATTTCACATGATAAATTTTGTGAGGATGCTAATTCAATTGACATTTTTAGTCTGCAAATGGTACAATTATATTTAGTGTCCAATGTTCATCAAATTTGACCTGGACCTATAGTAAATAAGAGATGCTTTTAAGGCCACCTTAGAAGGTCTCTGGTTTCATATGACACCCTGAGATGAGAAACTAAAAACCTGAGCTTGTCATTTTCATTATGTAAGCATTCCAGGGCATGTAGAGGAAGCCATCCCATCTCATAATCCTTGTAATTATCATTATTTCCATAACAGTTGAGTGAGCAGCAAGTTGGTCCCCCAAGGCATTTGCATTATAAGCACTTAATCACAGTCAACCACAGGTGATAATTTGATTAATGGTGATGCCCCTGCATGCTGAGGATTGCTAGCATTCCATTTCCCACTGGCATGATGTTTAAACCCATTTCAAAATTCCTTATTGAGTGCCTATTTTCTGAGCTTACTCCTGGAATTAATTAGTTTATTGGTCCTGTCAGAAAATAATTCAGACCAGTGTTTGTAACAGAGAAAAATTTATAGAAAGAAATTTTAAACATGATAAACCTGTATTAGAAGACTGAAAATGTAAAAACAAAACAGTGAAGTTATACAGAGATAGAAAGTGGCACTAACTACCACACTTACTGCTAAGGGTAGAAAGGTGAGATGTTGGAAATAATAGTACTAAGCAGTGCAAAAGAAGTATCCCTATAGAGCTTAGACTCAGATCTCTAAGTAACTGGTTGATGCCAGGGCATTACTGGTAATTCAAGGTCTTGGAAAACGGGATCCAGATATCTGAATAAAGGACATTTTCCAACTATTGCTAGAGGCTTAGAAACTTCAAAAAGGACTCTAATAGAGCTGGAACTTACTTCATGAAGAAGGAAATACTAGCCTACTGAGACATTAATGAGAAATGAATAGGAGGTCATTACAACTCTTCTCCCAAGTGAAAAAGAATAATCCTCCCAGTGAGCAGAATAATAAGCAATACATTTGGTTATCTATTCCATACAGAGGGAGAATTTCCCTCAAGTGGGATATTTACTGATTCCTTGGAAGTGGCAAATGCTGGGGCAAGTTTTCTGGGTCTTGAAGTAAAAAGACTAGAAGGAATTCAGGGGATGAGGTATGTAGATGGTCCATAGGGACCCAAGCAATTAGAACATTTGTGGCTCATGTTATTTTGTACTGGAAATGATCCGTCAAAAGGATGCCTCTCAACAACCAAGTGGCTAGGTGAATATTACCCAGTTTATCTCTGGTCAATCTCAATGCTTTGTAATCCCATCAATAGGAAATCTGTAATAACAGGAATGAAGGCTACGCACATACCCAACTACATGGGCTACCTCTCCATAGACTGTCTACCTATGCCGCTGCTATGTGAAATCTCCAGAAGCATAGATCAACACTGATCCTTCAGTACCATTGCTTGGATATACCAGATGATTATCTTGTGGCAAGGCAATTATACTTGACCTTTTCCATCTGAATGAATGTACATATTCCATATATGAATGTGCTTTCACATCCAAGGTGCCTTCACCAACACAATCATCTGAAGACTTACAGAGAGCTTTTTCCATACATTTGTTATCCTTCATAATACTGTTTCAGGCAAAGGATCTATTCTATAGCCAAGAAATTAACACAGCTGGTTTATGACCTTGAGAAGTATTAATTTTGCCATATACTACCCCATTTATCAGAAGCTAGCCTGACAAATTTGGGAGTGATCTGTTCAAGATTCAGCTTAGATTCTGGCTCAATGTCACCAACATGCAATACCGGAGCAATGTCCTCCACGATGTGATAAATAATACATACCTACTTGCATAGTGATACCTATCAAAAAATGATTGCAACAATCACAATCCAATAAATACAAGGCTGCTAAAGGCTTAGACCCCTCAAAGATGACATTTGGTTATCACCAGCAAGCAAACAAACCCAATCAACAGAAGTGCTTGCCATGGATGAAAGAAATTTAGAGTGGTTGCTCAATAAGGAAAAGAATGAATATTAGTTAAAGCCTCTGGAGCAACTTCCCCTCATAGTAACTAGTTTTATCAAACATTGTACCTTATGCATTTTAGGACATGCTATGTTCCACAATCTTGAAGAAGACTTTGAATGATCAAACTAGTCACTCTCACCTTACAGAAAGAAGTGATGGATTTTCACACACACACACATACACACACACACGTGTACCTCAAACTGTAACATGGGAGAAGGATATAATGGTAGAGTATGAGTGGATATGAATGGTACAAGGGAAAGAATGTGTTAAATACATTTTAGGAGCTTCTTAGATTCACCTAGAGTTATGTTTCTTGAGTGCTAAGCTCCTTATAATCACTATTCCTTGGAAGCTGATATCTCTTCTATCAGTATCACCAGCTCTCCTGCACTGTCTCAAGGTAAGTGCTAAAATTAAATTGTCTTAATTTTACATAATACCACTAACAATTAAATATGGAGATATACATTTACAGTTAATTCAAGTATTTAGATTGAGTATGTTAGATAATTTTAAGTAGATTTACATTTATTATAAGAAATGTTAATAAAAAGGTAAATGAATGTATAGCCTAATGATAGAGATATTATATATATATATAACAATTTTAATCTATATTGAATTTCCTAGTGCATTAGCATTCATCACACTAAACAAAATAATCTTTAACACCCACAATTAGTATTTAGCTACTTAATTTCATTTAGGTCATGAATCTTATAAGAAAAATATACTTCTTTTTTTTTTCTTGCCAAATTATCAAAAACAATCTTGCTCTTGTACAGGTCACAATTGAATATGAGAATCTACTTAGAACTGGAAATATACGGCACCATAATAATAATCTATAGTAAGAACAGATTTATCTAACATTTAGCATTTATGAGAAATTATTGTTCCTACACGATAATGTCAAAAATTCAGGTATTTCTACCAAAGTTTTAATTATTTCAATAAATGTTTACAGTAGAATTTCACATTTGTACAAGTATCTTTGCATAATGATGAATTTAAGCTTCAGATGAATACAAATTTTTATCCCTTGGGCATTTGGCTTTGGGTCCAAATGTTTATTCAGTATACCTCTACTTTACCATATCCTAGCACAATGTTTTATCTTTTAAAAACAAGGATTGCTGACTTTAGGCCCTGTAAATTATAGGATATTAAGGAATTGGTTGCTACAACTGAACATTTTCCTGTCTCAAAATTATAACAATGGATTCCAGGGACCTTCCATCTTTTTCCTACAATGGTTTCTCTGTTAAGGTAATACATATAAACATTAAAAAAAATTTTTAATGCAGATGAACAATTCTGGTACCTCACTTTTTGTGGGTTTAACACTGTTAACATACACTGACCCTGACTTTGCAATGATTCTTATAACCAAAAACACTTTTGTTAAACCCAGGTGTCAGTGTGATAATCTACATAAATAGAACTCTAGAATCTTCACTGATCTTTCTCAGGGTAATTAAGTCTTGGACTTAAATCCATAAAGCTTAAAAAAAAGTAACTCTTTAACCTCCAATTCCAAATTTAAAGCAAGGCAGATAAAAATCAGAACGCAAATAACACAATTTGAAAAAGAACACCCTCAGTTGGCCATTATCTGCCCCTCAGCAAGAAACAGACAGGCACCTGGGAGAACTCAAACTTAGTGTATCATTGGCTGTTTTAACCAGCAGTAATCTTTCCACACTGAGGGGAACATTTACTCAATGCAGTGTCACAGATACACTGAAAAGTGTATCTAAATTTAAATCTTGCACTATGGCACTTAACACATATTTAGTTCATCCAAATTACATGCATTTGTTATCTTGCATCCAAGATATCTACCCTTATGTGGATATAATTTTACATTTTTTTCCAAATAAATGCATCTCATGATGCCCACCGAGGTATTCATTTTCAACATGAAAAAATATAAGAAAAAATCCATTGTACATAGTACAACATAAAGTTAGGAGACAGGGTAAAAAAGGAGAAGGTACTCAGCATTCCTAGAATACAAAATGTCCTTCCTTGCCCATCTGTAGAATAACAATAAAACAACAACAAAAAAATAGTATCCTATAGTCAGAAGCATGATTTCAATCCTTTTTTTGTTGGTTGTCTGCCTATGAAATAGAATATTTCTCATTTTTTATAAAGTTTTAACAAATTGATATCACAAAGTATAATTAGCAATTTGGAAAACTAGATACCTTTTTTTAAATATCAGAGATATACACTCTTGTCATTTTACTAAGATTCATGTTGTGTATAAAAATACTCTTAAAATAAATAAAAATACTCTGATTAATCTTGAAAGCACAGGTACATGCAAACTGTAGCTAGCTTATTCTGGTTTTCTACAATAAAACTACTGCTAATATTCATAATAATATACACAATAATACATTTTGAGTGTTATTCATGGGTCTATTCTAACTCTTTTAACTAACTGAATACTCATTTGGAAATGAACTATATAATATCCCCAAGGTCACAATCATTCAATTATTTTTTCATCAATATTTATTATCTCCTATGCACTAAGGGTACAAGTGTTACCAGATTAAATTCCTGTGTCTCCAGGGTTTACAATTTTCTGGTTTCTTCTATGAAACACTTAAGAAACAGTAATAATATTATCTTTCTGTGTTCTCCTAGAAAAGTATACACTCAGTACTCATGAACATTACCTTATATTTTCAGAGAGAGAACAAACTCTCCATGCCAAAACTCCATTGTTGCAAATTTATTTGTTTGTAAAATGTCTTGTTAGTGCATTCTGAGTCAACACAGATTATGAAAACTGTAAAGTCTAACTACATCGATTCTGATCATCCTAGCATCAAATTATTACTTCCTATCTAAAATAAAACAATCTTCTCTAGTAAAGCATAGTTTAAAGAAAACATTAAAATATCCACCTAAATCTGTAATGGGAAAATAGAGAAAGGTCTCATATACAAAGGAAAAAAAAAAAAAAAAAAAAAGAGAGAAAGAAAATTCTGTGCACCAAAGTGAGGTGATTAAGATGGCTATTATAGAGATGTTTTAGATTTTGAATTCAGATAGCCAGGCATGTATTACCTGCCATCTTATAAATCTCCAATTGCAGAGGTAATGCTCTGTGTTCACTTATCTGAACTTGAAATCAGACCCTTAAAATGGAATCTTTATACAAGATGCAATATCTAAGCATCGAAAAGTGGTGATGGGGTTTTTACAATAAAGCTTTGAGTTATTATAATTCTGAGGCCTTAGGGCTACACAAGTAAGCAGGAAAAAAGGACACACTGTCTCTAGGACATCAGAGCTTAGTGTAGTTTTATGTTATATTTCATCAAAATAAATGTAAACAGTTCTTTTCAAAACGTGACATTTTATCCAGACTTAAGCTTGCATCAAGCTTGAAATGACACCTATTACCTCATAGTATTGAGTCACATTACTCAAAGTTTCTTTAGAGATTACCTACATTATCTGTCTCCAAGCAAAACAGAATATGCCATCAAGAGATAAAAAGAAACCGTATCTTTAAAACCCATGGGGAAGAATTTCCACCTTCACTCTTATTATCAGTATTTAAAGTCTACTAGGGCCATGGATATTATCCTTCTTTGAGGCTCTCTTCTGACTGTGACAGGTTTGAAATTGTTTACCTATTTCAGAAGTTCTACCCTTTCTCACTGAACCACAGAGAAAGAGATTTTCGGATGTGGATGCCACTTTCCTGAGGCGAGCCCCTTCCCCTTCCTCATTCCCTTTCTACTTTTTCAAAAGTCCCAGTAAGTAATATTGAAGTATTCGTCATAAAAGATGAGTCTGGGGCCGCCTGGGTGGCTCAGTCATTAAACGTCTGCCTTCGGCTTAGGTCAGGATCCTAGGGTCCTGGGATGGAGTCCTGCATCTCATCCAGCTTCCTGCTCAGCGGGGAGCCGGCTTCTCCCTCTGCCTGCTATCCCCCTGCTTGTGCTCTCTCTCTCTGACAAATAAATAAATAAAAATCTTTAAGGGGCGCCTGGGTGGCTCAGTTGGTTAAGCGGCTGCCTTCGGCTCAGGTCATGATCCTGGAGTCCCGGGATCAAGTCCCGCATCGGGCTCCCTGCTCGGCGGGGAGTCTG
>NW_022589708.1:48070441-48087264 GCF_004348235.1 Phoca vitulina
AAAATAAAATAAAAATCTTTAAAAAAAAAAAAAAAAAGCAGGGGCGCCTGGGTGGCTCAGTCGTTAAGCGTCCGCCTTCAGCTCAGGTAATGGTCCCAGGGTCCTGGGATCGAGCCCCGCATCGGGCTCCCTGCTCAGCGGGAAGCCTGCTTCTCCCTCTCCCACTCCCTCTGCTTGTGTTCCCTCTCCTGCTATCTCTCTCTGTCAAATAAATAAATAAAATCTTTAAAAAATAAAAAAATAATTAAAAATAATAAAAGATGAGACTGATTTCCCTCACTCATGTACTACCAAATCCCAGGTGCCCCACATTGCTTTGAGCATTTTATTACAGAGTGCTTAGACTCAATCTAATATACACACAATATAAAGAGAGGTTGCCAATCTTCCTTGAGGATTGATTAGGGAAATTATTTAAATGTGCCAACACAGGCCTTTTCCACAGAAATTCTTTTTCAGTTGATCTTGGGAGTGGACAAGCATGGCATTTTTATAACATTCTCTAGATCATTCTGATGCATTGTAAAGGTCAAGTTACAACCAGTCTGAGCCTCAGTTTTCTGTAAAGGAGATGTTTGCTGTCCTGCTTTATAATGATCATGTGAGAATCAAATAATATAATGTATGCAAAAATGTATTTAGTACACTGTACAATTTCAACATGCTATTCTCTACAGTAAGGCATAGTATTTTCACGCTTTTTAGCATGAGGGTATGTTTTTAGTGGTCAGTTGCCAACTGTTTGTTCAGTTCCAGCCAAAACATATTTAATACATATTTTTAGTTTCTCCTTTATATTGTATTCAAGACTATTTTACAAAGGCAATGAAAAGATTGTCAATTTTGCCTAAATTAAGCAAGTAAATAAATACTAAAACAAAACAAAATAAAACAAAAGGAAAATTGATGATCTTTCGGTTCAATTGGCAAAATCTGTTACTATATTTATACCATGAAGACGAGACTTAAACAGGATATTTCAAACACCCAGAGCTGATTGTTAAACAAGTGTGCAATTAAACCCTATGCCAACTGTTCATGTAGGACTTTAGAATTTTTTTATTACATGCTGTTTATAAAGCCTCAACAATGAAGTAATTCAAATATTGTAGAAATTCAGATAGAATACATGAGACTGAGGAGTTTCCATTTTGGCACATTATATTTAATAAGCAGTTAAGTCCACAAAACTGATATGGCAAATTAGTTCCAACTGGCTCCTCTGGATTCTGAAGTGAGAGCAAATCCAAGTATCTGATAATGACATGAAAAAAGCACAATGAGGACATCTCACTGCAGAGGCAACAAGCAGTGGCTGGAGCTTCCTAGTTATGCCCTATTAAAGAACGCAGACATTTTTGTTCAAAAAGGTTCAGCTCATTTAGCACAGTGACTAGAACTGTGATAATGATTCAATGACATTGTTTCAAGAGTGGATTTTGAGGCTATAACTTTTTTTTTTTTTTTTTTAAGGATGGCCACCTTAAAGTATGAGGGAAAGGGGAATGCTTTTTCCTTCATTACACTCTCTTAGTGGTCAAATACTATCAAATATTCCAATTGAGCACAATTTAGGGAGATGGGAGAGTTCAAAGACATTATCTCGTTTAAAGCAATTGTGGGGGAAAAAAGAACATACCTTCACTGTTGCCACATTATAATATTCTTTTTCTTAAAGTCGAGATATTTAATTAGTAAGATGGGTTTAACAGTAAATATATTTTTTAAAGATTTTATTTATTTATTTGACAGAGAGAGATAGCGGGAGAGGGAACACAAGCAGGGGGAGTGGGAGAGGGAGAAGCAGACTTCCTGCAGAGCAGGGAGCCCGATGCAGGGCTCGATCCCAGGACCCTGGGATCATGACCTGAGCCGAAGGCAGATGCTTAACAACTGAGCCATCCAGGTGCCCCAATAGTAAATACTTTGGGAAATATTAGTCTGTGTTTCCTTTAAGAATAATTTTTTTCTTTCTATACTTTTGACTGAGCCAACTGCTCAAAATAAAAGCAGGAATAGTAAGAAAAAGCTAGAATACAAATTTGTGCAGAACATTTTAAACTTAAAATTTTTAGGCAGAATTCTCCTACAACAAGGAGTTAACATTACTTTTCCTTATGACAGTCTTCATCTTTTCTAAGTCAGTAGTTGGAAGTTTTTATAATTCCGATCTCCACACTTTCCTGCCATCCCTCCATATCCCCTCCTTCCATATCCATAAGGCCCTCTCTTCAACCCATTGCATGTTTACATTTTCAGGAACATATTTTTTTCCTTTCTCTCCCTTCACTAAATGGAGTACTGCCTGTTGCCCTTTATATATTCTATGTAAATAAGTGACACAATCTTCATTTCTGAGTTTGGATATTATAATTGCTTAAACTGAGTTGATATAATCTTCTTAGAACAGTAGTGGGGCGGGCACCTGGGTGGCTCAGTCGCTAAGTGTCTGCCTTCGGCTCAGGTCATGGTCCCAGGGTCCTGGGATCAAGTCCCGCATCGGGCTCCCTGCTCAGCGGGAAGCCTGCTTCTCCCTCTCCCACTCCCCCTGCTTGTGTTCCCTCTCTTGCTGTGTCTCTCTCTGTCAAATAAATAAATAAAATCTTTAAAAAAAAAAAAAAAGAACAGTAGTGGGGCATTTTTATCATGTCCCTGCTGTGTTTAATAATAATAACAACAATAATATTTTCTGTATTAGTCACCTTTCTTAAGTGCTTAATGAGTAAACTTATTTAATCCTCACAACCATGCCAAGAGAGGTACAATTTGGTCTTTGTTTCAGAGCCTAGATTCAAACCCAGGCATTCTGACTGGAGGGTCTGGGATCATACTACTTCCACCAGGATGCTTAACTACCTTAATCCACTTAAAACCTTCACCAAGAACAGATGTTAGAGAAAAACTGTCACTGAAAGAGTATCTCTCAATCCAAGCAAAATCCAAACCTGAATATTTGATTTATTCCTGTGAAATAAATATATCAGTCGAAATTAACACATTGCTGGGCCTTTATTTAATATTTTTAACAATTTCAAAATAATATGAAGTGCTCTGTAGAGTTTAATGTAGTAGGAGTTTTATTATTTATGGATTGTACCATTTCCAACATTAGTGGCTAGTGTCTTTGGAATAAAATAATTAAACTCTGTCTCATTTGCCTTTTTCAAATATTTGGTATAATATCTGACCTACATAGCAGAGAGAAAAACCTTTTTAAACTGAAAAACAAACAAAAATCAACTGTACAGGTTATAGGAGAGATGCCCCCAAGATCAGAGCAAGAGGTAGGGTCATGGCCAGTGACAAATTTTGCAGACAAAAATACAAAAATAAACAATGCATTTCTAGGATGTTGGGTATTACTAACACTTAAATAGAAGTTATTTCCAGCACTTTCTTACTTACACTTTTTTAATAAAATTGGAAACTTCAAAATTTCTCATTAAAAACACTACATATTTGTGCACGCCTTTGTTGCGATGTTTCAAGAGTAGATCTATTACTTAGTGAGTATCTGGTGTAAGGAACAGAGATACTAAAAGGGAATAAAAGCTATAGGAACAAAGAGGTAGATGCTAGTATCTTACTATGTTTGAGAAAAATGCAGGATTTCTGAAGTGTATGCAGTGCAAGGATGTGCCATTTCTTCTTAAACTTCAGAAATCAGAAAGACTTGCAAACATCGTAGTTGGAACTATGGACGTTAAATATACCATTAAGATAAATTATTTAAAATGTAGAAATATAGGGGCACCTGGGTGGCTCAGATGGTTAAGCATCTGCCTTCGGCTCAGGTCATGAGCCCAGGGTCCTGGGATTAAGCCCCACTTCGGGCTCGTGGCTCAGCGGGGAGCCTGCTTCTCCTTCTCCCTCTGCCTCTCTCCCTGTTCATGCTCTCTGTATCTCTGTGTCTCAAATGAATAAATAAAATCTTAAAAAAAAAAAAAAAGACTGTTTTAAAATAAATAAATAAATAAAATGTAGAAATATAGCAGAAAGATTACTGTGTGTCTTTCAAAGTCATCCTTGGACATTAAAATTCAAATTCTAAAAGACTAGAAATGTAAAAGATAATACCAAATATTGTGGTTTTATTGTCCTATAGGAAATTAGACAATTAATATCTAATTTAGCTATCTTATTTTAGCATTCTTTTTTCGTTCACTGGATATATAAACCAGTCTGTAGTCTCCTTGGAACCAGCTTTATTATCTTACTGATTTCCTCATTAAAGAAATAAAGAAATTTTCAACATACGACAGACTTGAGGGTCATGTTCTTAACTTTTTATAAAGAGTACTTTGACAATATATACACTAATCCTGTAACAAATGATGTTAACAAACAAAAAGTTACAATGTTTTAACATTCGCAGATAAACATTAAAAAAAAGTTTTAAAGAAATCTCAGAAATGTCAGAAATAAAAAAGCAAATTGGGTTTCTCTCATTAAAAAAGAAAAAGGGAAAGGAAAACAAATTCATTGAGAAGAACCTCACAAATCCGGAGATGTCAAGTTAGTTTTTAAAGCACCCAAGAGGAAATATGAGGGTCTCCCCAAGACCAGGTACATGTCCTAACCTTAAATCACTTAGAGCTATCACCTTCCATTCATGTAGAGTGTGCTTTTTACTAGTCCATCTCTGTCATGATTATTTCATAAAAACCAAATGTTTACATGCCATTGTTATAAATAATAAACCTGTTCATTAGCAGCTGGGCTATTATTACTATTATTATTATTATTATTATTATTATTAGTGGCTCAATTACTTTATCATGCTTTGAAGAACAGTGTTAACATTAGGGATGACAAAACCTTGCACACAAATCTTGTTAATGCTTACTTTTGCTTTTTGTCAGAGTTTTTAAAGTTTTATTTTTGTAAACTTAACTATTGCTCTCTCTGTTCTCTTGGCCTCAATTAATGTACTAAAACATGGTTGTTCAAACATTCATTTTTTTTGCACATGTTCCTATAAGGAGCATAGTTTTTGGGAGAATGTACTTAAGCATGAATTCCTGGTGTACTCAATGATCTGTTTTACAGGAGTAATCTCTATTTACTTATGTTGTATACAAGTCATTAAGAAATAACCAAATCTGCTTTTCTCAAAAGATGAATTAAAAGACAGAAAAACTTAGAAAACCCCTAAGAATTCATGGCCTGCCTCAGTGTGACTTCCTGCCTCTCAGAATACTTCCTCTTAAGAGCCAAGAATAAATGACTGCCTCTCCAAACCACATTATACTCAAACCAACCACCTTAAATATGGCAAATATAATTCCATGACCAGCCTGTGACATTCCCCTGTGACCAACGAACTAAAACTGACATCCAGACTTTAAAACAGCCTATGACAAGACTCTCTGTGGAGACCCACATTCTTCTAATTTTATTTTTCTGAATTATTTCCTTCTACTCTGTAACCTAAAGTGAGATTTAAAATAGATCATACATATAAATATTTCATATGAGGCCTGGGTTTTTATTTGTTTGTTTTTCTTTGCAATTACAGGATCCTCTGCCTAATCTTCAGAGAGGGTAGGTGAGGAGTCCTTTAGAGGGCTGCTATGAGATTGAGATGGGTCTTCAAAAAGGCAGCTCCACCGCACAGCCATCCTCTTGGCTACCTGTGAATGCCTTTGTGTTAGTGACAATCTTATCTGGAATAAATAATGTATATGAAATACGTATGGAATATAATATAAGGCAGACTTTAGTTTAGATGACGATCACTAAACCCATCATTTTGACCAGCATAAAAGCACTGATTTAGACAGAAGTAAATTACTTGCAAGCACTGAAAACCTACATGAGTTTGCTTTTATTACATAATAGAAGTAGAATGAAAGGAAGACCCTCTTGACACTTCGTATTTCCCATCCACAATAGCATCCTTTCTTGCAGGATTTAATTTAAAATCATCGTCATGAAGAGAAACACACACTGAATTAAATTCATTCAATTTAGACTTATTTCAAGCAAAATATTTCACATGGTCATTACGTTAACTCAGAGCTTGTATTATTTGGCTTTATTTTAGTATAAAGGGACCATCACTTTCAGGATTAGACTGAAAAAAAGCAAGTGGAAAGACAAATCAAGAACGAGTTTAAATTCCATGAGAAAGTTTATAATGAATGATTACTAAATATAAGTTTCAGATCACTCCATAAAAGCTCAGATTGGAAAATAACATGTAAGTTAAAATAGTGCTTAAAATTTAAAATTAAATAAACATAGATTATAGAAAATCATGATTTTGTCAATGAAAATAATTTATAACAGAAATTTATTCTGTGTAATATTAAAAATAGCAGTAGGGCATGTCCACAAATTAAAATCTCCTTAATTAATGGTTAAACAATTTCCTACTCGGGGTGCCTGGGTGGCTCAGTTGGTTAAACAATTTCCTACTCATTGACTTATATACTTGTTTATAAAATGTTAAAATGTATGCTAAATTGTGAGGGTTAAATAATTTCTGTATCCCCTAATGTGAATAATCACTGTATTTTATACTTTTGTGTTAGCTGTAATTTCATAAAATTGGAATGTTTTAGTGTATAAATAAGCATATGGCCTAGATAAATTATATATGTCTATTTACCCTTATTATTTATATAGTCATATATAATCTCAACCAACAGGATATGAGGCAGAATGGCGTTTCTCCTTTATTCATTAGAAATGTCATAATTTGACATATTACTTTAAGGATGAATTATACTTTTGTTCCTCATTTAATACATCAAGGTGCTGTTTAAATAAAAGATGATATACAAAAAAAAAATCACTTCACATAGATATTAAAGGAGTCTAGTATGACAGAGTATAGATGTTATCCATTGAAGCTTTTTAAAGCATAGAGGCAGTAACTAAGACTGTGCAGTGTCACTAGACTATTCAACTATATAATTGGTGGAACAATGACAGGATGAAAGAATTTCTAGTCCAGATTTCTATGCAAATGCAGTTGTCATTTCTATGTCATATTGGAAGTTATGAGTTAGTAAATTAAGGATGAGTACTAGTAATACACTTTACATATATGTATAAATATCTCGTTATTTTTATATCTAACTAACTAAAAGATTATCTTTTCCATGATTCTATTAATTTTGAATCTAGCTTTTTATGGTTTATTCCTAAATTCTTTACCAAGGTTTATAAAAGCAAAAGAATTTACAATCATCTTCAATGAGATTTTAGATTTCTATTAGGTATTAATGGAAGTTATTCAGATTGTTTCCTGAGAAGTTATTTATTAAGTAAAATCATCATGTCATATGACAGATGCTGCCTGTTGTCAAAACACTGATACCAAGGAAAAGTCCAAACTTTGGAACAAAGAGCTAAAAAATCAACCTAAGCTAAGACTACTTTAGCCATATCTTAATAATTTTTTTCTATCATGTTATCCCATTAAAACCACTAAGTGAGATTATTTATTGATTCATTCATTCATTGAAACATTAAGCAGTCATCTAGTGCCATGATGACCCTAACATTGTTCTAAACAATGAGAAGAATAGGACAGTGGTCCTGGCTTTCAAAACTTAACATTGCACTAGGATGAATATGGAAATATAGACAACAAATCAATTAAACACGAAACAATACATGTCCATAAGGACACATATATCAGTATGTATTAAAGTGTTAAGACAGACACTTTGGATGAGGTAGGGCTTGAATTGAGTCCTTTGGAGGAAAAAATGGACTTGAAAATATCTCCAAATAAGTGAAAAAACATGACTTTTTTTTAAAGCAGGCATTGATGAGTTTGTGAAGACAATATGAGAAGGTCCTCAGGAATTAGAGAGCATGTTGTGGTTGCAGGAATATTGCCAAACGATGTAAATTTAAAAATATGAAAAAGAATTTAAGGAACTGGGAGATAGAAGTGAAAATCCAGTATATACCTAACATGTGTTTATGAAGAAACAAAGTTTTAAAAGTGAGGAGAGTCAGTAAAAAACAATTGTGGTAGGCAAAATAATGAAACTCCAAAGATGTTCACATCCTAATCCCTGGAACTTGTTACTTGGTTATCTTACATAGGGAAAGGAACTCTGCAGATATGATTATTGGCACAGACCTTGAGATGGTGAGATTTTCCTAGATTTTGAGGGTGGTTACAATCTAATCACATGAGTCCTTAAAAACAGAGACTCTTTCTTGGCTGAGGCTAAAGAGAGATGTAATGACTGACAGAGGAAGGATTAGAGATAAGGACATTACAAGGAGTAGACAGACCTGCCCTTGCTGGATTTGAAGATGGAAAAAGGATGCCATAAACCAAGGGAAGTAGGTTCTTCTAGAAAATGGGAATGGCCTTGAATTTAAAACCAGCAAGAAAATGGGGACTTTGGTCCTAAAACTGCAAGGAACTGAATTCTTCCAACAACCCGAATGAGCAAGGAACAGATCCTCACACAGAACCTTAAGAAAGGAAGTCAGTTAGCTGTACAAATGCCTTGATTTTAATTAATTATATCCATGCCTGACTTCTGACCTACAGAAATGTAAGATAATTTGTGTTACTTTAAGTCATTAAATTTGTGATAATTAGTTATTGCAGTGGGGAAAAAATGAATACAAAGATAATACCTCAAACTGAGGCATAACGTGGCTAAGTGAATCATTATATGACACAAAGTTGTGAAGCAAGTATTCAATTCAGGAACCCCAAAAGCAGGGCCCATTACCTTAATAAATTGCAGTACAGTAACTAATCCTTAAAGAACACACATTGCTTTCAGTTAACTAAAAATAACTTCCAAACATTATCTATACTTACATCTCCAATTAAAACCTCAAATCAAGGGCGCCTGGGTGGCTCAGTTGGTTAAGCGACTGCCTTCGGCTCAGGTCATGATCCTGGAGTCCCAGGATCGAGTCCCGCATCGGGCTCCCTGCTCGGCAGGGAGTCTGCTTCTCCCTCTGACCCTCCGCCTCTCATGCTCTCTCTCTATCTCATTCTCTCTCTCAAATAAATAAAATCTTAAAAAAAACAAAAAAAACCTCAAATCAAAAATAGTAAAAGCCACACATTTTCTTTAAAAATTTGAAAAAAATGAAATGAATATTTATAATTATAATAATACTTTTAAAGAACCAAACATGCAGGGGTGCCTGGGTGGCTCAGTCGTTAAGCGTCTGCCTTCGGCTCAGGTCATGATCCCAGGAGCCTGGGATCAAGCCCCGCATAGGGCTCCCTGCTCCACGGGAAACCTGCTTCTCCCTCTCCCACTCCCCCTGCTTGTGTTCTCTCTCGGTCAAATAAATAAATAAATCTTAAAAACAAACAAACATGCAGACAAATATGTAAATATATAAAAAACAAACCCATATTCTCAAAAGTAACTTTTAGAAAAGGAGAAATCAAAGTTGCAATTGTATAGCATTAATGATTTATTAGAAGTGATTACTGTTTGTGAAATTTACTTAACTAAAAAGTCCAGTCTCATCGCCTGTTTTAAAAAAACAAAGAAAAATGTCATAAAATTGATGTTAAATAAATTTTAATATGTAGTTGGATAAAACAAATCTGAATTCTCCCAAAGCTAAAATTAAGGATTAAGAATAATAATTAAGAATTAAGTAATAAATTAAGTGCAGAGGGGGAAAAAAAAGCTAAAGCTGCAATTAGCCTTAGGAACTGCAAATTTGAATTTTAATACACATGAGGAATAAAAGGTTTGGCTTTTGGGCCAACATAAAGGCAGGGAAATTTTTATAACACCTCTTTATGTATAAAGCTAGTAACCTGAAATTTTAGACTTAAAAAAGCATCCATAACATTGAAAGTACACTAGAAAACCTCTAGTCAACTGTCCGAAAAATAACAATAAAATGTGCTATATCTTAGATGTAAGAATGAAATAAAAGTCACTTTCAAGGAGTGGTTATGAATTATATCCTAGTATGTTTTGGAATGGGTAATTCTAAAAATATAATGTTAAAAATGGCCCCACACCAAAATATCCACAAGATATTAATTATAATTTATACAACTACTAAATGCTGACATTTCTGCAACACCGTACCCAATGAATTAAGCTGTAGTTGTGCTCATTTTTCTAAAAACGGATTTTCAGTTTTTTAGAGCAGATGTAAGTTCATAATAAAATCAAGTAGAAGGACGGCACGTGTGGTGATGAGCACTGGGTGTTATATACAACTAATGAATCGTTGAACACTACAACAAAAACCAATGATGTACTATATGTTGGCTAACTGAACATAATAAAAAAAAATCAAGTAGAAGGTATAGAGAGTTCCCATATAACTCCTACCTCCACAAAGCCATGGCCTCCATATCAACACTCCTCACCAGAGAGGTACATTTGTTACAATCTATGAACTTACACTAACACATCACTACCCAAAGTCCTTACTTTACATCAAGGTTCACTCTTGATGTTGTACATTCTATGTGTTTTGAAAAAATATATAAAGAAATACATCCATCATAGTATGATTCAAAAGAGATTTGCAGCTCTAAAAATCCACTCTATCCAGCCTATTCACCCCTCCTTCCTCCCCTAAATCTTGGACATGAATTCTTTTATCTTCTCCACAGTTTGGCCTTTTCCAGAATGTCAAAAAGTTGGAATCATATAACATGTATTATTTTCAGATTGGCTTCTTCCATTTAGTAATATGCATTTAAGATTGGCTTCTTTCATTTAGTTATATGCATTTCAGATTCCATGTCTTTATGGTTTGAGAGCTTATTTATTTTTAGTGTGAATACTATTCCATGCCTGGAAGTACCACAGTTTATTTATCCATTCAACTATTACTTGCTTCCAAGCTTGGGGATTATGAATAAAGCTGCCATAACATCCATATACAGGTTTTTGTGTGGACATAACTTTTCAACTCCTTGGGGTAAATATCAAGGAGTGTGATTGCTTAATTATAGTGTAAGGGTATATTTAGTTTTGTAAGAAACTGCCAAACTCTCTTCCAAAATGGCTGCATTATTTTGCATTCCCATGGGCAATGAATGAGATTCCCCATTGCTCCACAATCTCTCCAGCATTTGATGTTGTCAGTGTTTGGGGCTTGGGGCATTCTAATAGTTGTGTAGTGATATCAAATTATTATTTAATTTGCAATGCCCAAGTGACATATAATATTGAGCATCTTTACATACTTATGTGCCATCTGTATATCTTCTTTGGTGAAGTGTTTGTTCAGATCCTTTTTCCATTTTTTGAGTTGTTTGTTTCTTTATTGTTGATTTTTAAGAGTTTTTTATTTGTTTGTTTGCTTGTTTTTGCTATTTTGGGATAACAGTTCTTTATCAGATATATCTTTTGTAAATATTTTATCCAAATCTTTTTATTCTCTTGATAGTGTCTTCAACAAAGCAGAAGCTTTTAATTTTAAGGAAGTCCAGCCTATCAATTATTTCTTTCCTGGATCATGCCTATATATTATATCTAGATGTTACATCTACAAAGTCATCAGCAAACCCAGTCATCTAGATTTTCTCCTGTATTACCTATTAGGAGTTTTATAATTTTGATTTTTCACTTCCTTTTGAGATAATTTTTGGAAGGATGTAAGGTCTGTGTTTAAATTCATTTTGTACATATGGAAGTTCAGTTTTTCTAGCCCATTTTGTGAAAAGATTGTCTTTTCTCCATTGTATTTCCTTTGTCAAAGATTAATGACTATATTTATGTGCATCTATTTATGTAAATCCATTAATCTTTTTGTTTATTCTTTCACCAGTATCACACTGTCCTGAATACTGTAGCTTTACAGTAAGTCTTGGAGTTAGATAGTTCAGCCTTCCAATCCTGTTCTTCTCCTTCAATATTGTCTTGAGTGTTTTTCTTCTCTCTATAAAATTTAGAGTTAGTTTGTCCATATCCACAAAATAGCTTACTGGGATTCTGATTGGAATTGCATTACATATAGATCAAGTTGGAAATAATGAACATCTCAACAATATTGAAATTTCCTTATGAATATGGGCTATCTCTCCATTTATTTAGTTCTTCAATTTCATTCCTTACAGATTTTTAGTTCCTGATATAAATTTTATATATATTTTGTTAGATTTATGCCCAAGTATTTCATTTTCAGAAATGATTTCAGGTAATCTAACATTAATGATATTGTTTTTAACTTCAAATTCCGAACGTTCATTGGTAGTATGGCATTTTTTTAATACAACTACAAACCCAACATTGATACAATTGACCAGTAAATTCAGCCAGCAGAGCAAACAATAGTATTACCCAAGAACTGCAGATAAAAGGACAATAAAAAAATTACAACACATATCTTTTCACAATTAATAAAGAACAGCAATTTTATAAAAAAGAATAAGATACAATTTACAGAAGATGCAGTCATTATAGTTAAAGGTCAAAGCACAGACCAAATAACAGCTTTGACATACATGTACATAACATCAGTACTACGGAAGAAACTTGAAAAGGAGAAAATCATAACAAAAAAATAAAATACTGAGAGAAATACAGGACAAAACATGAAGAAGAAAAGCAAAAGAGGTATAGAAAGTTAGGCTTCAGCCTCACCCACAATCATCATTTTTGTCAACCCAGGGGATGCAAATGGTTAAACGAGGTAGTAACTGAATGACAGGTATAGATTCTCAGATTCAAGCTGTGCAATTGATTCCCATGTGTATAGCATAATGATCAAAACTACAACCAAACATCATAATAAAACAGCCAAACACCAAAGGAAACAGAAATGAAAGGAAATGGCAAAAACACAAGTAATAAACAAAAATAAAACTAAGATTTCTCATGAGCAATACAAATGCCAGAAGTCAAAATAATTAGGTCTTTGTAATATTTGAGAGGAGGATAGAAATGAAGATTAATTTTAGACTTTATCAATTAGAATGTGTATTAAAATATTTAGGGAAACAAACCTCTGGCGTCACCCCAAGAAACAGAAAGCTGTAAAGAGATTTTCTTACACCCTAAAAATGAGAAAAAGTTTGATAATCTACAAAATCATCACTTTTTGAACTCACTAGGGATTTGATTTCAAAAGACAACAAACTCTCATGAAATCTAAGGAAATCCAAGGCAAGAAAAAGCATGAGCATTGGATCATATGGGGTAGTGGAAGAATACAGAAGCCTCACTCAAGCAGGTAAGAAGACTCCAGTTAAAGTGTTTAATAAATTTCTAAAGGCTGAAAATGGGCTTACACATGAGTACAGAAGCACTAAGAGCTGCATGCATGAGGTAGGCTTACAGGCTTCAGACTCCATGGACCTCACCAAGTACTCATGAGAAAAAACTGGAAGAAGGGAGGAAGACCAAAGGAAACTTCTGCTGGAGGTGTTGGCCAAGAGAGGAGAGTGGTTGCAGATGCATGAAGGATATAAAGCTCTACCTGAGCCCTTTGCCTCTGGGCAACAGGTCTTAAGCCAGTGGGGAAGAACAACAAACTCTGTTACCTTGATGACATAACTGAAGACCTACTGTGTAGGAAAGAACAATAAAGGGGCAAAAAAATATCTTTCTACCTTTGAGGATGGGGCAGAAAACTTTCCTGGGCCTAACCTATAAGATAACTCCTACCACTGAGGGAAAGTCATAATCAGAGACTTGGGGTTACAGAGCCTGCCTAAGGCAAAAGCAGATCAAGAGAAAAGAAAACCCCTTTACCCACAACACAGCACTAGTGAGCATAAGAGAATTCGAATTAGCAGTCTATCACTAGAGGATGGGGCAAGAGTATATACAGAGACACTTTCTGGAGTACAGGTTTACAAAGAGGTCCTCAAACTTAGTTTCAGGAGTAGTGATTGAAACTCTCTGGAAAATCAATGTGCACCCTAAGCCCCAGGTAATACTAGAGTAATCTGCAGACAGTGCTCCACTGAAGTACACCATTGCAACATCAAAATCCAAACACAGCTCCACTATGGACTAGATTGATTAACATTCCTACACTAGTGACCTAGCAGACAAAGAGAAGTAATCACTAAATAACATAAATATTACTCCATTGTGTTTCTCTTGTTCTACACAAAATTATCAATAAAAAATTATGATACACAGAAAAGCAAGATTAACAAAACTAAACTCTAAAGTTACCCAGATGTTGGATTTATCAGACAGGGAATTTAAAATAGCTATGATTAAATATAAAAAGCTCTAGTGGATGCACTTTACAAAAC
The DNA here is from genome assembly GCF_004348235.1 of Phoca vitulina. Taxonomy (NCBI): domain Eukaryota; kingdom Metazoa; phylum Chordata; class Mammalia; order Carnivora; family Phocidae; genus Phoca; species Phoca vitulina. The sequence continues at coordinate 48,084,636 of NW_022589708.1, forward strand.
ACAAAACATGTGGGAAACTTCAGAAAAGAGAAACTACATAAAAGGGCCAAAAGGACTTGCCAAATAAAACAAAGCAAAACAAAACAAAACTTAGTAACAGAGATAAAGAATTATTTCAATAGGTTCATTGGTAGACTTGATGCAGTTGTGGAAAATAAAAAGGTAAACTTAATGATAGAACAGTAACAATGACTCACATTGGAACACAAAAAGTAATGAGAATGAAAAAAAAAAAAAATACAGAGCTTCCAGGAGATGTGTGACAAAGTCAGATGGTCTAACATACATGTAATTGGAATCCCAGGAGGAGAATATAAACAAGGCAGAAGAAACATGGGAAGAAATAACAGCCATGATTTTCCAAGAATAAAAATCCTCAAGATTCATGATTCAATCGTGGTAACTTGTGTGTTTTTAGGAATTATCTGTTTTTTTTCCTAAGTGATCTGATTTGTTAGTATATAATTGTTTATAGTAATCTGTTATCACACCATGCATTTCTGTGATTATCTGGTGTATTGTTTTCTCTTCTGTTTCCCATTTTGGTTTTTGAGTCTTCTCTCTCTCTTCTTTTTTTTCCTTAATGAAGTTAAAGCATTGCCTTTTTTTTTTTTTTTTTAACGGGTCATTTCTTTCAATGTTATGTTATTGTTTATTCTGGTCTCTATTTTATTTCTGATGATTCTTTGTTATTTTCTTTCTCTAGTAAATTTCAGCTAAGTTTCTTCTTTTTCTAGTTCCTTATGGTGTAATGTTAAGTTGTTCACTTGAACTTTTTTTTAAGATTTTATTTATTTATTTATTTGAGAGTGAAAGCAAGAGACATCACAGAAGGAGAGGGAGAAGCAGACTCATGCTGAGCAGAGAGCCCAATGTGGGGCTCGATCCCAGGATCCTGGGATCATGACTCCAGCCGAAGGTCATTAACCAACTGAGCCATCCAGGAGCCCCTGAACTTCTTTTTTTTAATACAAGCATTTATAGCACAAATTTCACTGTAACATCTGCTTTTGCCTCATCCCATAGGTTTTGGAATACTGTTTTCTTTTTTGTTGTTGTTTTGAGAGATTTTGATTTGCTGTTTGATTTCTTATTTGGCCCATTGCTTGGCATGTAGTGTGTTCTTTAATATTTACATATTAAATATTTAACATTAACATTGTAGGTTTTACAGCTTTGTTTTATTGTTGATCTTTAGTTTTATACCACTGTAGTTGGACAATATACTTGGTATTATTTCAGTCTTCTTACATTTATAGTGTTTGTTATGTTTCTTTTTATGTGATTTAACCAGGGGATTCTTCTGTGTATATTTGAAGAAAATGTGTATTATATTTTTCTTGGATGGAATGTTTTATCTATATCATTTAGAACCATATATTCTGAAATATGCTTCAAGTAAAAAATGTTCTTATTGAAAAAAAACAACTTTAACTGAAGTTACTCATTTAAAATAAAGCTTACTAGAGGGGAGGTGGGGAATGGGTGAAATAGGTGAGGGGATTAAGAGTACACTGATCATGGGCGCCTGGGTGGCTCAGTTGGTTAAGCGACTGCCTTCGGCTCAGGTCATGATCCTGGAGTCCCAGGATTGAGGCCCGCATCGGGCTCCCTGCTCAGCAGGGAGTCTGCTTCTCCCTCTGACCCTCCCCCCTCTCATGTGCTCTCTCTCAAATAAATAAATAAAATCTTTAAAAAAAAAAAAAAAGAGTACACTGATCATGATGAGCACTGAATAATGATGTATAGAATTGTTGAATCACTATATTATAAACCTGAAATTAATATAACACTGTGTGATAACTATGCTGTAATTAAAATTTTAAAAATCTTAATAAAAAATAAAAATAAAATATAAAAATCCTCAAAATACAATCCAAGAAACTTAGAGACTCCAAGCACAATAAATATCCTCCAAAATCATGAGATACACTATATTAAAACTGCTAAAAATCCAAGATATATTAAACATCTTTATTGTAGTCAATAAAAAAGAAACATACACAAGGAAACAAAGATAAGAAATATAGCAGGTTTCTTTGCAAAAAATACAAGAAGTTAGAATACTGGAATGTATAAAATGAAACACACACACACACACACGAACACATACTGCTCCCCCATGAGAAAAGATATTTCAAACATGAATGCAAAATAAAAACTGTTCCAGAAAAATGAAAATTGAGAGAAATCATTACCAGCAGATCCATAGTGCAAAAGGGTTAAAAGAAGTTATTTTGTCAGAAGTTATTACAATACCTAACCTATCTCACAAAATATGTAAGATAATCTTATGATATTATTAAGAACTTATATCTGCTTGAAAACAAAGGTCCCTGACAATAGTTAAAATGAAAGTAAATGTCAAAATTTATTTTATTATTATTATTTTAAATCTCTAAAAAATAATTGAGAATTTAAAACATCTATTCTGATCCCATTGGACATTCAATCAGAGATTTTAGTGTTTAGTCCAGCACAATTTTAAGTAATTATTGATATGTTTCATAGTTTTGTCTTTGTCCCTTTTTGTTGTTCTGTTCTTCCTCTTAACTTCATTTGGGTCAATCTTTTTTTTTTTTTTTTTTTTTTTTTTTTTAAGAATTCTAGTTATTTGGTTGGTTGGTTT